>NW_027115738.1:214472-224256 GCF_000696795.3 Halyomorpha halys | reverse complement strand
GGGGGTGCGGTCAGCAAAGAACAACATAAATAAACAAAACCATATTTATTTATTTTATGCCGACGTTTCGACCGGAGTTTCAGGTCTTCATCAGGGCTATAGAACAAAAGAGATAACAACAACATTTACATCCTTTTCATAACATAACAACAACATCCTTTTCAATTGTATGTTACTCTAAATGTTGTTGTTATCTCTTTTGTTCTATGCCCTGATGAAGACCTGAAACTCAGGTCGAAACGTCGGCATAAATTAAATAAATATGGTTTTGTTTGTTTATGTTGTTCTTTGCTGACCGCACCCCCCGACAAACTTCTCGAATCATTAAAAAAAATTAATGTTTCATTTGGGGCTCTATATCTTTAAAACAACCAACAACTCTAGAAAACCTAAGACAACTTTATTTAAAGTAGAGTAAATTTACTAAAGTATGTATTTTTTTAATTTATATAATTGAAGACTAAATGTATACATGAATAAAATATTGGCGTTGATGACCGGTAGGTTTTATTTATTTCTGAATAAACAACAACTAAAATATGAGTCCTAATAGTGCTATTTTCATTCAATAGTCACGGAGTGCTTTTTAAAATGCAACATTTTATAAAAAAAAATGAACTGAAGAATCCTTACTTAGTGAATTTATTTTGAGAAATCTCAAAAATTATTCGACGTACAAATGTCTATTAGTAGTCAAATTATATATACTTTAATACATTAACGTCATAAACTATATATTACAATATAAAGTAGTTCATGACGTTTATCTTCGTAGGAGAAGTAGTTTTCATGATATTCGCATATGAACTGGAATTTTTCATGAAGCAACTATAAATCAATTTATTTTAGCAAATATCATGAAAACTACTACTACTACGAAAATAAATGTCATTGACTAATTTACACTACATTAAACTAGCTTTAATTTGAGTGCTAATTGATATTTTTACGTTGAATAGTTTTTGAGATATAGATTTCTCAAAATAAATTCACTAACCGATTTTTCAGTGCATTTTTTATGAAATGTTTTAATTTAAAAAGCTATATCTTGGGAAATATTGAACGTCAATAACTCCATTAGTACTCATATTTTAGCAAATTTACTCTACTTTAAGTGATGATATTTTAGTTATTGTTGTTGTCTGGGGCTTTAGGTCGTAAAACCCTGAGGTCATCAACGCCCATGTTTCGTGCTTTATAATTCTGTTTCATTTATATTTATAATTCTATAATTATATTATTTCAAATTCTTGAGACAAGGTTATTATTTATTAAATAAATCAAAAATTCGTATCCATTTTTGTCTCAACACTTTATTTTTCACCAATCCAACGTTTCGGTCATTCTAGCCATCTTCAATATAATTTCTTCCTCACATTAATTTAAAGTTTTTTTGCAGGCTATTCTGCCCAGGTCATTTTCTTTATTATAAGTTAAAAGCCTATTTTTTAAAATTTTAAAATCATTAATATTTAATTTTCCTCTATAAGATTAAGAACAATTAATACGCCACCATATAACAAACCATTTATCTATAAATATTTATCGTAAGTACACTGTTGCAGTATTGACATTTTGGCGGTGGCTGCTTACTGATCAGATATCTATGAGTTAAACTCGTATGACCTGTTCTCAATCTGGCAATAGCTACCTCCTCCCTGCGATTGGAACGGTTGTGATCTTTTAGTGTTTGTAGTTTTAAAAATATTGAGCTCCGATTGTAAAATTGAATTTTTTTTTAACATTCGGAAACAGTCGCCATTTTTTTATTCCCTCTACCTATACTTGGCAGACACATAAATTTTGAATAGTAATTATACACAGTTTACATTGAAGTAATCTAATATGCGGTGAAATAACTGCCTTTTTTCCTCCTCTTGGGCTGTTGTACTATGACCTGTCAGCGAATAACCCATCCTCACGCTTGAGCTTGCGTATTTGCTGTAGTTTGACAAATCTGTAGCAGTATCTTAAGGTTGATGGGTGGGTCGGTGCAAAGAGAAGTATTTGAGGCCTGGACAAGGCCACGGCCTGCTCTTCCAGAGCGTTGCGTTGAGGCTCTTGTTATGCTAAACCATTTATTGACTATTAGGTATCTATTCCTGAAAAGTATTTTAATGGGCTGACATGCGTTGCTATAAATTTACCAGGCTACACAATAACGCTCTACAAAGAGGTCGCTCCCCAGAACATTATTAACAACTAAACAACCTTTAGCTCCCCTGACTCGCACATTCCTCATCTTCACAATTCGATAGTGGATTGTAGCACTAATAATCGATTATATATTACACAAACATATTCCTAGGTTTTCTACGACCTTGGACCTAGTACGGTTTTTTGAGGTCCTCTGAGTTCAAATAACCAAGTTTCGTAAAATAGAGTGTGTGAACAGTCTAGCTCAAAATAAATTTACATTTCAGTGGTATTTAATATCAATTTGGTCTTACCCTCATTAAAATTTTCTAACAGGGCTTAGATTTTAAAAAACATTTATCTTTAAAAAAATTACTTTTAATTTTGATAGTTTGAAATAAATAACCAGTTCTCATTCTTGCCTATAATAAAACGACGATTAATAGAAAATATTATAGACTTTGATAAACAATTTAAGGAGAAAGCCGAAATCGCCCGATATCTTCCACCTTCCGAGTTAAAGCCTGCTTTATGTTTTGTTAAACTGTTTTATTCTTGGCAGGAACAAGATGATATTCAACAATCCCTAAGACTTCTCCTCTTGGGATTGTGATATATCGTTCATCTACCAATATACTCGCAATGTTTGTTTTAAAGTTGGGACAAATAAAACTTCCCATAGGTAGAGAGGGTGGGTTTCCACGCCATTTCCAGTTTCACTCACTTTTTCAACGTTGCTATATTTATCTAACTTTAGTCTCCTCTTAACTAACTTCAGTCTTCTCATGTTTCTTTCTCTATTGCTCCTGTGAGGACTTGATGAGGGAGAGAGCTTGCGATACGGTCCCTAGCGATCTGGACTACTGCAGTGAAAGTCCTAAGCTATCCTTGTCTCAGCAGTAAGCCCTATCAATAGAACTCAACTAATTTGTTAATGCAACTCAATATACTTAAAAAATTACTATAAGTGAATTTTTATTTGAAGTGTAACTTCAAAATAATGATATGTCTTCGTCTTCGTTATGCCAAAAGAGTGTGACGTTCAAAATGTGCAATTAATGTATGTCAAAATTTGAAAAAGCTCCTAAGATGAACCCGCAACAATGAGTGATATGATTAAAACGTAGTTGGTGCTACTGCTTCTGTATTTTATATCCCGCATTTCTAGAACGTTTCGGACTATTCAATTTTTTTTTTTTTAACGTTTTGGCCTACAATATCTTTTAATAATACCCCACTTATTCCTGTCGAACAGATCCGTAACTTAGGACTACATTTCGACAAACGACTGACATGGAATCCTCATACAAGACTAAAAAGACAAGAAACTGCTCGTAGATTCCGACTATTGCAACATTTACTAGACAAACGGTCTAAATTGCCAATCCATTACAAAAGACTGATCTACATGACTATTATAAGGCCTATCTGGACATACGGAGTTGAGCTTTGGGGCTCCACTAAACCATCAAATTCCTCCAAAATCCAATCCTTACAGTCCAAAATCCTTTGTAAAATCCTTAAAATTCCTAAAAGCCAGACAAAAGTTATTAAAACTGTTATTGTTATTCTTGGAGAACCAAGTGTCTCAGAATAAAAATAGACTTTCATTTCATAAAAAAATTTAAAGAATTTATAAGTTTTGGTCGTTTAGGGTTTAAAATAACCACCGGACTACCGTGAAGCCAAAAGAGAGTGTGTTTAGTGTGTTCAAATCATTCTACGAGATTCTTGGAATGTTTAGAAACAATATCAGCTCAAACCCTGAAAAAGTATTAAATTAAAAAACTAAATCTCCCCTTCGTAATCCTGAAAAATGAATAAAAATGCATTTTTAAAAACAGATAGAATTTGAAAAATGCTACACTAAAACCCTACAAAAAATATAGTATATACTGTCAGAGGACCAAGAGGAGAGGTTATGTTTAGAAGTCAATCACGCTAGTTGAAATCTATTATATGATTCAAACTTTTCTGAGCTCCTTAATGCTCCTTACTTTGTCACAAATCAAGTCATCCATTAGGACCTCAATATTCCATATGTTGCCGATTTGGTCAGAACCAGGTACCGTTCCTTCCATAATAAACTTCTCAACCACCCAAATCCACTTGTTTCTAACCTGGCTTCTCCTTCATTACCTAATAATCCTCCTAGGCGTCTGAAAAGAACTCGAGGCCATCTTCTTCTCTAGAAATGTTATTGGAGTTCTATCAGTGGGTAAATTCTCCACATGTTTTAATCATGTTACTATGTCACCTACAGCTAATTTACTTGTTGTATATATGTGTATACAGTTGTAAATATCAATAAATAAATTATTTAAAAAAAAAAAAACGTTTTGGCCAATTGTGCTTTATATGCTTCATAAGGTTTTTTTTTGTTAAAATTTGAAAATAAATTTTTTATTTACTACTTTATTTTGCAATTATTATTTTCACTAACGACGTCGTTATCTAATAAATCTTTTTTTAAACCACTAATAACCTTTAAATATACCGTTATTAATCACTTTTCTAAAATTTTCCAACAGCGCTTATATCTCCAGCTTTTAAAAAACCTTTAGTTTTTAAAATTTAGCTTTAATTTTGATAGTTTGAGATAGCTTACCAGTTCTTATTCTTGCCAATAATAAACAAATGATAATTAAAAAATATTATAAACTTTGATTAACAATTTAAGGAAAAATATTAGAGGAATTTGAATTTCCTTTTAACGTTTTGGCTAATTTCGAACATGTTAATATTCGTCCAGGTCACAGAATAAACCTGTGACGTGTTTATTATTAAATATTTTTACATAAAAAAATTGTACTTCATATGCTTCTTAAGGTTTTTTTTTATTAAAATTTGAAAATAAATTTTTTATTTAATAATTAATTTTAAATATACTGTTATAAATCACTTAATGACCTAAATTCATTATATTACTATTTAAATTAGCTATATATATTATGTATTTGAATATACTAAGATGTTTATTTTTATCGTATTCTTATATAATTTTGTATTATTGTATCCTTTAACTGTTCTTTAATTTTAACGCTCCTTTCTTTTTTGAATTCTTTATATGAGATAGCATGTTACATATTTTATATCAATATTGTATAATATTATATATTTTTTATTTTTAATCAAATCCTCTTAATACGTATTACGACTTCATTAGCTTATTATTATTAATTGGAAATTCGTATAATTATTATAAAGTTTTTTTCGCTTATCGCCTTTTCATTTTAATTTAAATATTTTGTATTTAGTTAATTACAAAATTAGTTTAACTGCTCGAAATTAATTCATATTGTATTGTTCAAGCTTATGTATTATGTATCTCATATTTCTATGATGTTAATCATTTAGGTATGTTATTTTGACACCGATCGATGGATGTATGTCTTCTGGTCGAACAGTATTGGATGTACTTTTTTGAATAAAATAAATAAATACAATACGAGTTATGAGATCCATCTAAAAACATGAAAATCGAACTATTAACAATTTGGTCCCTTCGCTGTGCGCAGGCGCCTTCCCTCCTCCAGGGATTGGCACTTTCCCTGACCAGTCGCTCCTTGGTCCCTGAGGGTGTTGTGTCTCTGTGGTCGTGGGTGATCTCGTAGTCCTCTCAGTTCGTAGCTCAGTGTCTCTCGTCGGTTTTCGTTAAAGGATAGCCGGAGTACACATTTCCAGCCAGATTTCTCTTTTATATATTGGTGAGTATTTCCTTTCAATTATAATTGGTTTTATAATTATCATTTATTACATATTAAGTTAGTTTTATTTTATTTATTTATTTTTTAATTTTTAGAACTAATATACTGAATAACCATTCTCAATCGGGACGATTTATCAATTATAAATTTTTTATCTTTACATAAGATTGATATGTATAAAATTGGTACTGAGACTTCAGTAAACTTCATTATTGAACTTCGTTATTGATAGTAATTTAATGCCCTACATTGGTAAAATTGAATTTGAAAAGTATGAGACTTTTACTATAATGGATTGGCATGTTGATATCTTGCTCAATCCTTGGAATGCCTACAGTAGTTCTATAGCACTACTTCTTCCAGTTGTGCCATCACAGGAACCCTTCACATAGGTCTGGTGTAGTCATAATATAACCAATTCATACCTAGGACTATGAGATGAGAAAGCCAAACTGTTAGAAGGGTTTGACAACCTTCCACTCTTGCCTTCTCTAACTTTCACCTCTAACAGCAGAGCGAGTTCTAAGTTAGTAGTTTCTATCTAGAATTTAGATTATTTTCAAAATATCATGCGCATTGTCCTACAGTTAGTGCTCCACAGTTCTTCATCTTGAAGAATTAAGATTTTATCTGTGTACTTACTTGACTTGATTTTAATCACTTCTTTTTTCGAATTGGTTCGAGGAACACAGGATAATAAATTGCACTGATAGTTTTATGATAAGCCTTTAAAATAAAAATAAAATACTATCTGTGTAAAGGTTGAATCCCATATCTGAGAAAAGTGTATTTTAATTGTGATTACTAATATTATGTCGCTAATTTTTAATTTTGATATAAATCAATTGATCATTTTGTGATTTACTTAGTGATGTCACATATTCAGTCAGGTCTTCATGATTTTGTAAAGAAAATAAGAAAAGTGTTAAAACACAATTAAATCTAAGATCGAAACATTTTTAGACATATTGCTTTGGTTTTGGACCGAGAATATTAAATGACAAAAGTATCTCCTTTAGCAGAAGTTCCGTGTCATTTACCATACCGCACACTTGACTGCGTTTTCATTGAATGATTTAATATTTATTTATTTTACTTTTTATTTTATTACTCGAGACGACAGTATTATTATTATTTTTTGAGATTAAATTCAATGATATTCTCAATAATAACAAAACTTTTTTATATTAACGACTGTATTTAAGCTAAAATACAATTAAATATGATAAGATATGCTATAATGATATGAGAGATTTGTGTAAAACCTATCTTCTGGTAGTATTCCAGCAACATTTCTACTTTAGAAGGCCTTGAGGCCATCTTCTTTTCAGGCGCCCCGGAGGATTATCAGGAAGGGAAGAGGGAGCAAGGCCAGAAACTAGTGATTTTGGGTGGTTAGGGAGTTAGTTATGTTAGAAGTGATGTCTGGTTTGGGCTAGATAGACTACATATGGAACATTAAGGTATTTATGGATAAATTTAAAATTTAAAAAAAAAAAAAGGAAAATTTTACGAAGTATTTCGGATTGTGAGGATTGGATTAGGGTGTAATTCGATGGTTCATTAAGTTCGTAAGACCAAATTGGTCTTATTATTTAGTCATGTTAGTGAATCTTTTGCAATTGATTGGAAGCTCATTAAAACTATATGAATAGCCGTGTATTAGTAGCAATTAACATCAAGTAACGAGTAACAATTAATAGGTTGAAATAATTTACCTATTGTCACGCCCATCACTACCTTTGTTATAGCAAGTAATTATCTACTTAATTAAAATTACTAATTTCAGTAAAAGAAGGATCTGTTTAAGTGATTTAATGTTGTTGAATCTTTTTTCATTGTTGCGATAGCTATAAATATTTTTTTCTCCACCAATGCGGATCTTATATTATTGTTAATTTATATTCAGATAGTAGCAGTTAGCTTTCGATAGTTTTCCTGTTCGAGAGGCGATTGTTGTCCTATACCACCGTTAAACTTTCTGTAATGACAGTCTTTACCATACTCAATGAACGTTAACTTTCCTCAATGCTAAGTCCCTCATTGTCTCCTCTGTTCCTTTTTAATTATAACAGTGTACTGACCTCATATTCTTGGCTTGGAGTAATAACGCCAACAACGACCAATGTGTATGTTTCTAGTTTGCAAACCTTGTCTTTCGAAAACCTAATAGGCGCAAAGCTTACAAGCTTTAATTTTATAGCATTGTTACATAATTTTCTAGTCTCTTTGCAATACCAAAATTATGAATATATAATATATGACTTCTACAATAAAATATCTATACAAATTAGTCAATTGAATCATATCGAAAAATTAGCTTCCACATTATATTTGCAACCTCCCATAAAATCCCATCTTATCAGAAATTTGCCGATATAAACTTTGTACGTACGACATGAACGTAGTCTCTGAACACTAGTTCAGAGAAAGCTGTAAAAATTTGATGGGCTTGGGGTTAGAATGTGGCAAGCCAAATGATGTAAATTTATCTGTTGAACGGTTTCGAAAGATCCTTAATGCTCTTGTTTAATATTTTATATCGTTTAAAAGTTCCAGAAGAATAAATACATGGTTCACACATTAGGACTGATTGTTTGGCAAACATTTGGAAATTTATAATATAAAGCGTAAAATTACATTAAAACATTATATTAAATAAAAATATATGATGATAATCAATATAAGGCTAAATACGTTATTCAAATTGATGCGTAAGTTTGGTTATGTAGTAAGCGAACAATAGGTGTTTCTGAAAGGAAAGAATGGATGAGGATTGGCGAATGGAGATGGGAAGAGAATTCCAAAAGGAGGTTGCACGTATGGCGAAGGAGGGGGGTGGGGCGGTTCTATGGACGGGATTTGGTGTTTAATGAATGGATGTAGAAAGAGGAGATCAAGAGCATAGGTGGGTTTTTGATTTTAAAGACTTGGAATAGGAAAATACCAAGGAGGTATTGCCTTCAGGAGGTTAGATAGAGCCACTTCAACTCAGTATACCAACAGGAGACATGAGAGCGCCTCGGAAACCCGAAGATGAATCTTACAAAGTAATTGATCAGTCTCTTCAGTCTCAACTACGGATCAGTCTCATGACCTCCTAGACCAAGGAACCGTTGGCGAAGTGGAGGAAAACGAGAGAGGATACCAGGACATGACGCTTAATCTGAGGGATGGAATTGTTTATCCATAACAATAGTTACGTATTTGCTTGTGGTCTGGGAAATATGATTATTCTAGGAGAGGTGTTCGTCAAAAGTGACTCCAAGGTTTTTTATTATGGAGTAAAAGTGGATTTCTTGATTTTAAAGCACATGGTGTGTAATAATCCTAAGGAAACTGTTTGGCATGTCAAAGGTCGGGGAAGTACAATTTTTTCAATCGTCTCGCTCTCTCTCTATATATAATTATTCAAAGAAAAGGGTGCAACTTATTGTATTCATTATCTGAATAATCTTATTTTTTACATGGGTATTTGAAAATTCGATGATCGTATAATTTCTCTAATGAATAAGAAATCTTTATCACTAGGATCCACCGTTGAGTATTCATAGACAAAAACCCAAAGGAAGACCTAATTCAATACTTTATTAAATTAATTTTATCCCTAAAAAACATCTACGGCGTTCTTATCTACGGAGTCATATGGTGTTGAGATATCTAGGTTATCTATTTCATTTCATAAAATTATTTAACCTGAGTGGTGAGTGGCAGGGTTAATGTAATCGGTACTGTTGAGCTGCGGCATTCCACAGATCTGTTCTTCAAGCTTTCATCTCAACAATAGATTTTACTAATTATTGGAGAAGTTGGTCGGGGGGTGCGGTCCGCAAAGAACAACATAAATAAACAAAACCATATTTATTTATTTTATGCCGACGTTTCGACCTGAGTTTCAGGTCTTTATCAGGGCTGTAGAACAAAAGAGATAACAACAACAT
>NW_027115738.1:201471-214363 GCF_000696795.3 Halyomorpha halys | reverse complement strand
CCCCCCGACAAACTTCTCCAATCATTAATCTTCGGTCAACTATCTACACCTCATAATAAATTTTACTATCATTCTATTGAGAATATTTCATCAAGTATAGGAAACGCGTTTATTTAAATGTGAATTAATATTATATGATGTGGCTAGGTAGTTAGTAGTTTGTCCGTCCCCTGCTATCTAGGGATCTGGTTGCTCAACAGCTGGTTTACGTAGGCGGAGCATGTTCCGTTCTCCTAACAGTGCCTGGCCTTCTATATCCCTTGGCTTCTACTCTCTGTCTGCCTTTAATACAGGAGCCCCATAGAACATACAACTGCAAATAATTTTAAAAATTAGTTTATATCACTTTTAACACGGAAAAAATTTTTCAGCGGTTCTAAAACTATTACTAATAAACTACTTAAGATATAATCTTATCCATTCTTCGAGACTATTTTTATTGTTTAAACAAAACAAATTGTATCCCAATTAAGTGTCAAACACTATTTATTATTACTTTAACTATCCATCGTTTCGGCCAACCTGCTCATCCTCGACGACAATCATTAGTGTAAATTCACAGCCTCACATTCAACAAATAAAAACATTTTTCGGGTTATTTTGCCCATATCAATAAATTTAGTCAAACTAACCTATTTTGTCATTTTCATTCGATTTTAATTACAGATTAACTTATCGCTATTATTACACACTTATCACAAAAATTCATATATAATAATTTAGAGATTAATTATTCATATGGTCTTTTGAATCATACTAATAGGTCTCTAATTTTAAAAAAAGAAAAGATTGTTAATGACATAACAATGAAAGAAGAATACGGAATAATTTTGATTTTTTTTTAATTTTAAGATGATTTTAAAATGGACGGTGTGTCCGAAACGTCGTCAAAATGATAACAAAAGGATGACAGGGTTATTAAAGGTATTTTTATTTCTCATAAATTGTTATATATATAGATGTGACACTGACTATTGTTAAATTAGTTTTTGGTTTACGACGGTTTACTTATGTTGTAAATTCATTTGACACAGAATTTAATGTTGTATTATTTATCACCTTTTACCTTTTTAGCTAAGATGCAGTTTAGGAGTCGCAGATGTAAAATAAAATAAAAAGACCTAATTCGTTATTTTTTAAAATTAATTATTAATTATGAGAGTTTTAGAACTGTCAGCAATGCTTTTCTCTGTTAAGTATGGTAGATAGTAATTTATAAATTTATTTTATATATATATATTCTAAGGTCGGTTGGTATATTCTCTAATATTCTGTCAGGAGTTACATGTTACATGTTTACTTGCTGTTTAGACTGCACAGGTACCGACACCAGAATTATTACCTATCACCCTGATATAGCAAAGTGAAGCCTTAAAATGAATTTCTAATTTCATTTACGGATCCATCGGTGCGAATACACCACTTTTCCCTGAAGATGCTATTCATCGCCCGCGAGGTCAAGAAGCGGTCATGGGGTGAGTAGTAGTACTCTTGGATTCGAGGCTAATCGAGTTACAGCCCCGTAATCCGGAGATGCCCCTTGATCCCGAGGTGAGGAGGCCATGGACTGCACCTGTCTCATCTCTTTTCCTCACTCACTGGCTTACAGGTGTATAGATAGGGCTTGGTCACAGTCTGGAAGACTTAATTAGCAGATATTAGGAAACAGTATTGCGTGTCCTGAGAACCGTGTACGTATAATCGACTGGCATGAAATATTTCAGTCAGTGAATACATAACAAGGAAAAACCTTAACACAAAAACTTTTTACTTTCACTTGCTTCATATGAAGGGGTAATGGTGATATCGTAAATTTCGAATTTAGGTTTCCAACAGAAATACACGCCCTAAGTTCTAATAACCAAGCCTTGCAGAATCACCTAAGTCTTATCTTCATTGAAACAGTTTGACGAATTTTCAAAATGGCTTCCTCTAAAATACCTTTAATTTTGAGCAGAAGATGTCGAGGGTGTGGTCAGCAAAAATATATTTATTTGTACCGAATTTTCGACCTGAAATTCTGGCCATCATCAGGGCTAAAAAAAAGAATAACAATCAATGCTCAGTGAAACATAAAAAAAATAAATAAATAAATAAACAAATAGGTTTATAAATAATAAACAATTTATTTATTTATTGTCATTTACAACTGTACGTAAAATACGACAAGTAAATTTGAAGTAAGTTCATCATAGTATAATACAAGCATATAGAGAAACTACCCTCTGGTAGCACTCCAAAAACATTTTTACAATATAAGGTCTCGAGGCCATTTTCTTTCCAGGCGACTCAGAGGATAGTCAGGAATGAAAGAGGAAGTAAGGTTAGAAATGAGTTTGAGTGGTTAGGTAGTTTATAATGAAAGGATTTATATCTGGGTCGAGCTAGATCGGTTACATAAGAAACATTAAGATCTATACGGATGGTTTTATTTGTGACAAAGTAAGGAGCACTGAGGATTTTATGAAGGATTTTCGATTGGATATGGGAGGAATTGGAAGGTTTAGCGGAGCCCCAAAGCTCATGTCCAGATTGACCTTATTAAAGTCATATTGACCAGCCTTTTGTAATGAATTGCTTTAGAACGTTTGTCTAGTGCAGTAATAGTCGGAATCGACGTGCAGTTTCCTGTATTTTCAGTCTTATGTCAGGATTCCAGGTTAGTCGTTTGTCTAGATGTACTCCAAGGTTGCGGATCTGTTCTATAGAGGTAAGAGCAATATTATTAAAGAATGTATGAGATAAGACTAAAAATATTTTTTCCAAGTTGTAAAAACATTAATGGAAATAAGAGTTGTAAAATAAATGTATTGAATGGTATGTATTGGCATGCCAGAGATTTTAGAACAAATGATATTTAACGTACAAAGCCATAGAAGGTCAGTGAGAAGTGAACGTATAAATCAGTACATAGATGAGTTTGGTCATGCGGACGGATGCGTAGTGGGTTTTTTTATTTCGTCAGGCTGATTAATGTTTACCATAACTGTTATAACCAAAACATTTAAATAGTTAGTTTTTTTTTTTTTTATTTCACCTTACCTATATGGTCCTTTCAGTTGACTAAGTACCTTCATGAAATCATTCTTAATATTTTCGATATCCATTCTATAACAATATAGCATTCAATAAAAGGTTAAGAGCAGTATGTAAATTTTATTAAACTGTTATATTTTTATATTTCTATATTACTTTCGTAAAAAAAAATGTTAAAGCTTTGCAACTAGAAATAATATTAAAAATACATTTCTGAAAACTGTTGAAACTGGTACCTACTATATCTTTATTGGCATTTACTACTGTACATAATAATACATCCAGGAAATTTAATGTAAGATCATAATGGTATGTCGTAGAGAAACTACCTCCATTATTAGCACTCTAATAACGTTTCTTGGCCATCTTATTTTCAGCCGCCTCGGAGCATTGTCAGGAATGAAAGAGGAAGCAAAGTTAGAAACTAGAGGGTTTGGGTAGTTAGGGAGTTTTTAATGGAAGGATTGATATCTGGTTCGGGCTAGATCGGTTACATATGGAACATTTAGGTCTTTATGGATGATTTTATTTGTGACAAATGTAAGAAGCGTTGAGGATTTTAGGAAGTATTCGATACCTGAGGAATTCGAAGGTTGAGTGGAGCCCCAAACTCAACGCTCAACCCTGCATGTCCAGAAAAGCCTTAATATAGTCATGTAGATCGGTTTTTTATTATGAATTGGAATTGGAAGTTTAGAGCGTTTGTCTAGTAAGTGCTATAATAGTCGGGATCGAAGTACAGAAACTAATATTAATCAACATGAAAGTATTGTCACAGTGAGTAGTAATATCAGTTAAATAAGCAAGGGTTATAATTTTGACTCTGAGTTGGTAAGGATGAGTGCAATGGACCAGAATGCTTCGTCTCACTGCACTGGCGCTAGCATTTTATTGCAACCTCGATGAATCTCGTTGATTTAAATATTTACAAAGGGACAAAGCGAGTTGCTGAGTTACTTCTTGCTATTTGCGTTTCAAATCCTCTTCAAACCCCGACCGCCAATCTCTCGTATTTTATTGTTTTTTTTTTTTTGTTTAAATTACATAAAATATGGTCCGACTAGTTGGCATCTAGCGGTCGGTACAATTTAAAAGTTAGATCAGTAGAATATGAATTTATCTCTAGTGATAAAACTAATAATACAGTTCACAAATAATAATATATAAATAAAAATAACTGAAAGGACATTGAAGTGAATAAGAATGCTGCAAATTTAATGGGAATATAAAACAGATAAACACCCTGAAAGAAATAGCCCAGAAACCGGGACCACAGATCTCGTGGAAGACGGAAATTATGACGACGGTTGCCAGCTTTAGCAAGAAGGTGTTGAACACAGATGCATTCTGAGGCAGGTGAAAGTAAGGAATAAATGTAAATACCTAGGAGATAAAATCTGTAACAGTTGTTGGGATAGGGCATCCATAGAAGAAAGAATAGCCAAACTGGAGAGGCTGATCTGAGCCACCAAGAACGTCTACAACAAAAAAAAAAATTGTCGTCCAATACAAAAATAAGACACTTAAGTACAGTAGTAAGGCCAGTGATACTGCATGGTATGGAAACAGTCAGCCTTCCGAGGCTGGAGCGGGTCCTGAAGATTAAGAAGAAAATTCTGAGGAGGATTCACGGACCCAAAAAAATGCAATAAGGGTATAGGAGATAATCCAAGAGGAAATACATAGGAATTTTGCAGACCTGGAAACAGTAATCAGGACCAGGGTACTGAGATTTTACGGGGACATCATTAGAATGAAAAATGAGAGAATAAATAAGAATATTTTCAACAAAGTCTGCAGCTATAAAAGTAAAGGAGGATATGTAAAACAAGTGAAAAAAGAACTGGGTATAGAGCATTTTGGGAAGAAGCTAGAAGTGGTTGGGGTTCTTGTGGGAAAGAAGGAGAGACGAAGGAGAAAATGGACTAAGGAAGAGCAGGAGGAACAGTTCAGGAGGATGAAAGAGGGTATTGGTGTAGAAGGAAGGCAGAAGGTATGAGGATTAATCGAAAATGATATCCGCGTGGTCCTTGCTGGCCGGATCGTGAATAAAAATGGGAATAAAACAAGAAAATACAGAATACGATAAAAATAAGGATCTAGTAATATCTAAATAAATAATAACTATAACTAAGCACACACTTATATAAATGATTCTAATCGTACTATAATGAATAAATATGTGAAGATAAGAAAAGATTAAGGCAGATATAGTCATTTGGAAAATCAAAATCTGTTATTGAGAATCATAGAAGTAAGAAAGTACCCAGTCAAATATTTCTTTTTTAGTTTTCTTTGTCGTTGATTTATTTATCAGTTCTTCTGGTATGTGATTGAACAGATATCGTACCATATGCCTAAATTAGGTTTACCAAATATATTATTAGAGGGGGTTCGATAAATTTAATTTTTTTTTCTAAAATTCTTTATATATATTATTTCTTTTCTAAATAAATTACTATCCATAAAGTTTAAGATAATTCTGTAAAAATAAAACAGTTTAGGTGGTAAATTAACTACAATTTTAAGATTTTCTGCTTTATTACAGCAATGCGTTATTTTTCTTAACGTTCGATCCTGTGGATTCATAAATTTTGATAAATGGCTATGAGCACGGGCGCCATAACATTCGATACCATATCTTAATATCGATTCAAATAATGTTTTATACACCATTATTATGTTTGAAATATTTACTATCTTCCTTATAGGTTCCCAAGAAAAAGCATTATCCACAGTTTCATCTAGATATTTATGTTTTTTAACTGCATGAACTAATTTTACAGCAACATATTTTTATATTATTAATGTTAGTGAGACAGTCATTCTATTTTCATATACCATTAACAATACAAATCATTTTGTTCTTAGAACTTTACTTATGAAGTTCTTGAAATTTTCCTCTAGAAATATGTTCATCGTAGTAAATTGTTGCCTTTCTTGTTCTGATAGTTGTTTTTAGCAACTACTTCTTTAATATGAGAGAAGGGTAGACTGTGTGGATCTGTACAGAGTAATGCAATCATCGCTACAGGTTGTGGCGTGCCAGGAGCCCCTGTCGTAACCCTTGGGGAATGAAATGCCAGCTGCTGTTGTAATAATTCAACTTTCTTCTATAGTCATAGCATATCTTGAAACTATTATTCAAGTTTGTTTCAAGCTTTAACCATAGTTCAACTGAGATCTATCATGCACCTAATAAACTAAACTATATATTTATCGACGTGAAGAGTTTGTTTGTTTGAATGTAATGAACTGTAAGTCCTGTCTAAAAGAATTATTTTTGTGCCATATAAAAAGTTTATTGAAGAAGATTGTAGACGTCACACTTGAAAAGCTTGTGTAGGTATATGAGTATGATCCTTTCTATAGCAATATTTAATGATGAGTTTAAAGTTTTAATGATTCTACTTATGCAATGGGTGTACAGTAGGGCTAAGTTTGAAAAAATACCGATTCCAAGTTTTAAAAAAAAAAATAAGCATTTGCTAGAGCATTATTACCGATTATTCGAAAAACAATTAAATGTTCTTTTTTTTTTTTTTTTTTTATTTAAAATGTTTTTATTAAAGATTAATACTAAAATCTGCCACAGTTAAGAAGAATAAGTATTAGTTTTTTTAGTATTCATGCAAACGATATATATAAAAGAAAACGACCGAAAACAAAATAATAATAGTAAAATAAAATAGTTAGTAAAGAAATAATGAAAGTTAATAAAGAAAAAAGTACAATTTCGATATACATAAACAAAAAAATATTATTATTATTATTTATTTATTTATTTGTTAAAGAACACAACTTCTTGTATAAATAATTCAAAATATATACAAAATATGTCTTCATGTGAGTCATTTTCCGTACTTCATAATAAATCTTGCATTTTAAACTCTTATTATAATAAACATAGGTTATCTGATATTAGATACATAATTTTACTTATTTATGAATTAATTATCAATATATATACACATACATCAAGCAATATAAAATAAATACAAGCAATAAAAACTCATAATAAAACCAACATAAACCGCGTAAAAAGCACTGAGAATAACCATTCAATCGGTAAGTGATGGTATCATTTCGGGAAGAGTACATATAATAAGAATAAATAAATATGTATGATTTTCTTTCTCAATACTGTCTATATCGAGAATGTTCTCTGCATTAACATAAGGAGCTGAATCGGATATATATTGCTGCAGGTACCTCTCCCTATATACATTGGATGATGGGCACTGGAGAAGAAGATAGTGTAGCCTGTTAAATATATATTGCTTACAGGCACTGTAGATATCTTCATCTTGCATAATGTACGATTTATTTTGCAGATATATATTTATGGCGTTTGGCTTCGAGAATCTTAAACATATTCTTGACTACTCGCGTTTTGTGCATACAAGTATTAAAATTTAAATACTCTTCAGTAGAAAAATCGATTCAAGAATCTAATAAAACTTTTTAAATAATAGTGAAATAATTTATACAACATAAAGAAATCTAAATTTGAACAACAATAAAATAAAAAGACATTCCCAGCTTTGTAAAATATTAAATTTTGAACGTAAATTTTACACTCAGCTTTGAAAAAACCGAACCTCTGTTACAGTGGACTTTTAAAACTTTTTTGATTTCTTAGATTTTTTTCTATCTTTATCTTAATAATTGGGACTTTGAGACTAAAAAGCCTGCATAAGTAAGATAATTTATTACTTTTGTTTACAATACTTTTCTTTTTCAGTATCATCGATAGCCAAGTGTTTTGTTAGGTTGTGATTGGAAAAATTCGTGTGACAGCAAAAACATTATTAACCTTACATTAATATTTTGAAATGTCAAATATGGAATATTTGATTAAATTAATTATTATGAAACATCTAATAGCACTTAAAATACAAACCAACATAAGTGATTTTATTTAAGGCATAGGTTTTAAATTGTTTTCAAAAATAAAAATACACTTATATAAAAACAAAAAAAAGTATTTTTTATTAATATAATAATTGTAAAGATACATTTCGATCTCTCTTAGCGGGACCTATAAGTAAGACAACTATCATTTTAGTTCTACTCATTTGGAAAACTGGGTTAGTGAAATAGCTGTTCAAGTTATAAAAAACCCTAGATCTTCTGAGATCCTAATTATACAGGTTAAACTCTGTATTTGGAATTAGGTTTGGAAAGGAATCAAATTCTAATTGAGTGCAACATATGAATATATAAAATTAGTTTTGTAGTTTTCGCGATATTGTGGCTCAGTTAATATAATAAGACACACCTAGCCTCCTACCAGCTGAGTAGTCACTGGACTCGAGAAGTAGCAGTCTGACAAGCTTCGACGAGTATCAAACTATACATCTTATGTTAGTGATTTTACCCAAGATCATAAGGTATGACAGAGCCTGTTTGGAATCTATTTGTTGATTATTCATTTTCAAGTTAAATTATATCCCTTTTGGACTGGGGTTCAAACTCAGCCACTGCAGCAGATAATGGTCATTCGTTTCGCCTTTGGTTGACATCCTTTACTCCAGCATCATTCCCGCGAGGGTACCGCTACCAGGACACTCAGCTGCTATGTAGATCGTGAGCGTGGCCTCCTTCCTTTATCTTCCTCTTCTTCCGAACAGCATTCAACAACTGCTCAAGCAACTGGTGCACATTTTGCTACGATTCGATTCAAGCGGCTCGAAATCTACAGTTTCATATCATTATATTTTGACTTTCACTGATTTATATATGGATTATTCAAGGGGTATTCATGATGTTTTGTTAAATGTAAAAAGTTTTAACATGCTAAATGTTATAAGTATTGGAGCAGCCTAATTTAAAGACGATGTATAAGACATCCCTTATAAATAAATAAATAACATCTCCATCAGCCTCGTCATCATCATCATTCCTCCACCTCACTTGTTCCTTGTTAGTTAAAAAAAAAAGAAGTTTAAAAACGTCTAAAAACAAACTAAACACGAACTACAGCTAACCTATCAAAACGACAACCGTAAAAAATGATATGAAGTTCATTTGGTGTGTTGTATGACATCATGAAAAAAATGAAGAAATAAAATAATAAAAATATAAAATAGACAATTATAGACAAGAATGAAAAGGAGAAGTAATAACACGTAAAAATAGAAAGTAGAAATGAGAAAACAAAATTTAACACAATAAAAAACGGAAAATAAAGAAGTACGTTAAGATTAAATAAAATTATTTTCTTTCATTTATGTATAATTTTTTTTCACTTATATTTACATTATTTTAAGCATACCTTAATTTACCTTTTGTATTTTATCCTATTGTCAAAATATTTTTAGTTGTTCTTGTATCTGAATTATTGTCAATTATTTATATATATAATAGGAATTCGATAATTAACTTAGGGAGAAATAGAGACAGCAGTTTAGAAATTGAAAAATCTGAAACAGTCTAGCGTGCCCGATCTCTCACGATCCTTATCATATGTACACGGCTATGTCAAATTATTTTATTGTACACGGGAAATAAGTTGATTTAAATTTCCCATAGTCGAATAACCTTTAAATACGAATTATCTTCGTAACAAAATAATAAAATAAATTTGTTTGAAATGTTCGCCTTTCAGAATGTCAAGGTTGAAAGTTATGTGCTACGGGCACTACGCCAGATTTTTACATAGGTTGGCCAAAGATATAATTTCATTATCTTCATAGATATGGGGTACAACACTATCTGGGGGTACAACATATCTGGTATCTAGGGTTCAAAATCGCCTGCCTAAGCGTAGGCAGAGCTACGGTGAACGTCGGCCGTGACTCGACTGAGATAGCGATATGAATGACTTGTATTCAGCCGGGATCGTCCGCGTTCCGTTACCGCAGGACGCCCGTTAGTGCAGTCTACCGCACGTCTCGGAAATGGGCGGGACATATTCCTGCTCTCCAGGAATTAGTGGGGAGGAGTTTGTCCCATTACTGCGATGTTGAAATTGACTCTCGATCCTTCTGTATAATTGGCCTTGTAAGTATCTATCTGAAGCCAATCAGTGTCAAATTAATGAAATAAACTGTCTTTAATTTAACAACTTCAGAAAGAGAATGATTGGTTAATTTTTTTTTTATTTTTTTTTATTTATTGTCATTTACAACTGTATAAAAATATACACAAGTACAATTTGCTGTAGGTGACATGATACAAACATGTGGAGAATCTACCCGTTGATAGAACTCCAATTACATTTCTAGAGGAGTAGATCTCGAGGTCATCTTCTTTTCAGACGCCTAGGAGTATTATTAGGTAATGAAGGAAAAACAGATTAGAAACAAGTGAATTTGGGAAACACAGAAGGATTGGTATCTGGTTCTGGCCATATCGGCAACATACGGAACAATGAGGTCCCGATGTAAGGATTGGATTCTGGAGGAATTTGATGGTTTAGTGGAGCCCCAAAGCACAACTCCGTATGTCCAGATAGGCCTTATAATAGTCATGTAGATCAGTCTTTTGTAATGGATTGGCAGTTTAAACCGTTTTTCTGTGTAACAGTCGAAATCGACGAGCAGTTTCCTATCTTTTCAGTCTTGTATGAGAATTCCATGTCAGTCGTTTGTCCAGATGTAGTCCTAAGTAACGGATCTGTTCGACAGGAATAAATGGGGTATTATTAAAGGATACTGTGGGGCAAGAGGTCATGGATTTACGAACAATGGTAAATGTGTTTAAAAAAAATGTAAAATTGTTATATTAGGGGTAATCATGATCTTTAGTTTACCATGTTTAGGCATCTTAAGTAGAGAAATATTTCATTCTTTTACCATGTTAAAACGATATAACATATAACATGGTTGAGAGTCTGTTAAATGAAAAATTACGTCATACAACAGACCAACTGAGTTCGTCACCATTTTGTTTGTAGTCGTATTATACATATTACTTGTTCGTGATTTGTGTTTCTATTGTGCTAGTATTATTTTGGATGTTTTTATAATGAACTAATAAAGCAAGGGATGGCAATAATTATAATGTAATGACAGATGTCGATCAGCACATCTTGATTCTCTTCCTAACAAGTTAGAAGATCAACAAGTCACTCAGTAGCTAAACTTTCATACAACTTCCACTTTACACTCAATTTAGGCATGCTGTAATAATTTATTTTAATCAAGATTTAGAAGTTGCCAAGAAAATCCGCTAGGAGATGTTATACATTTAGCATTTAACATGACTTTCATTAGGGCTGCTAACAATCCTATACTTAAAACATTTAACATGGCAAAATATTTTACATTTAACACATCATGAATACCCCTATTGATTGCCGATTGAGATTCATAACATGAAAATTATTTGGTATTGCTAAATATCTCTAGAAGCGATAGGAGCTCTGTTACAACACAGGCGAGGGAAAAGGGAAAGCGCTTCTCCGAGAAGCTTCTACAATATTTCTCCTTTAGTCATTTTCTTCGGCTATATTTTTTTAAAAGGAAACTCCTCAAGGAGTTTTTTTTTCTTTTTTAAGTTATCGACGCCTCGTTGGACATGCTACTCAATTTGCATTAGACACATTTTTTTCTTCCCCTCCTCAATATGATATGATAGAATCGAGGCATGGCGTTGATATTTTGTTGTCTTTGAATCAGTTCACTTACAGGATATTTTAATCCGTATCTAAGTTGATTAAATTATACAATTATCATGAAAACTTTTACAATCAATAAATGATTGTTTGGTTAATATGTTAAATACTTAGTTAAAACTTTGTCCACGATTAAAAATGTTTTTAAATATAAAAGTTTAAACTTTAAATGTTATTACAATAATTTACAGCAATCTAGAAGTTCAGTTTTAAGAGATTTTCTAATCATAAATTTCCATTCTTTTCTAATTATAATTTTCCAGACCTAGTAAAATACAATATATATTTATATTTATACAATATATATTATATTATGTTAATGACTTATATTATTGAGGATCTTGAGACTCATTCAATAATAAAACAACCATATTTCGGCGATATTTCGAGATTTTATTGTTCTGATGCCCCGAAGAAAAAAAAAAATTTTTTTTTTTAAATGAATTTTCTTAAATATTTATTAAACATAAAAATTTGCACAATAAAAATTAAGATGAATAAATAGAAATATAACATACAATATAATTAATAACTACCATAATAACTAGAATTAACTCGCTCTAGGTTTAGACTGATACTGATCAAGAGTGAAATAGAAAAGGTAATTGTGGTTTTTTTTTTAATTATGAAGAAGGTGGTCAGGGTGCGATCAAAAGAGAACAAAGATAGTTAACAACTATTTATTTTCCGATGTTTCGCCGTACTTTGTACAGTTTCATCAGCCCTGTTCAATTTGAGAGCTTTTGAAACTTTAAAACTTTTTAAGTTTAGAAAGTTCTCAACTTGAACAGCTCTGCTGAAGCTCTACAAAGTGGGGCTAAAATTAAATAAAATAAAAAAATAAATAATTGCTAAATATTTTTGTTCTCTTTTGACCGCACCCCAAATCATCGTCTTCATAATTTGAAATCTTCTTTGGGTTTTTCATAGCCTAACTGTGTAGGAGTGGGTGGCTCAGTGGTAAGATGCTTGTGTTATTAATTGTGCCATATGTGTAAATGAGATTGGAGTAACATAAATTAAATTTTGTTAATATGATTTTTTGTTTTCTTTTATGGTGAACATTTTGTTTAGGTTCCGTTTTAAGCATTGCGTTGTATACCTAAGAAAAACAATTTCAAAATCAATAAAACTCCAAAACGATGCCAAAATACAAAAACTAAAAAAAAAAAATGTATTGTATGTTTTTGTTTAAGGGATTCATAGAAATGAAAAAGATGTAATTAAATTTAAGAA
>NW_027115738.1:188157-201421 GCF_000696795.3 Halyomorpha halys | reverse complement strand
CCAATAGATACTGGACAAAATAAAATAATATATAATAAAATAAATAAAAGATTTGAAGTGGATAGTATTTCTAGTGACAAGGAGATACTACAAGGATATTTATTGATGATGTGGTGTGAATTGATTTTGCGGATTGAGTGATGATGAGACATGGTTGGCCATTGTAAAGTTTTAGTGTGGCCATCAGAAGACTATATTTGGTGCTGAAGTCAGTTGGCTCGGGTCGTCGGCCCACCAGCACCGAGGTGACAGCCATCGGCTTGTTGTCTTATCTTCATCTGTGATCGCTTCTTCTCCATCTCTTTATCTTATACAGAATAAGAGCGTGACAATCGTACAATATATATTTATTAAAAATGCTCATAAATGAATTGTGATATTTCTGATTGATTCTTGTTTTGGGGCTGCACCAATTTTCCTGTTCATCTGTTTCTGGTATACAGTTGTATTAACCAGGTTACCTAGGTCACCTGAAACTGAGATAAGTGCCAAACTACACAATTCCGCTAATGTTAGAAACTATGTATCCAATTTAATTTAAAATTTATTCAACTCCAAATTTTGATAGTTCTTATATAGTGCCAACTTAAACGTAGATTTGCTTTAAATCTCAGTTTAACCGGCTATCATTGTTCCCTAAATTGTACCGCCAGATTTTAAGATTAACTTTTCTTGGGCATTAAATTTTACAAAATTATTACAATTCACAATAAAAAAAAATAATAAGAATTTAAAAAAAAACTACCTTTAATTTATTATATATTTTTTTAATCACCTTTCAACAAATGTTATTCCTGAGGTCCACAAAATACCACGGAAAATAAATCCCAAATAATTAACAATATCTCTATTAATTTTTTAGCAGTTAATTTGTTGGCATATCCGCTATTTATTTATTTTCTTAACATAATGGATATTTATTTATTTTGTTAATATAGTCGTTATTTATTTATTTTGTAAATATAGTCGTTATTCTCTTTTTCATTTTCTTGACTAGCTGCTATTTTTCAGGAGAAGGAAATAAAATATCTTCTGTCTACATACTTTATTTTTTTTATGCAGTTGTTATTTATTAATTACGTTCATATCACCGTTATTTTATTAAAATAGCCGTTAATTTTTAGGAAAGCGGACAAAATATATTATTGATCTCCTCATCCTGCGCTTATGACGCTGTTTCTAATCACATAAAAATTCTTTTTTTATGTACAGTATGCGTGATATTTTTCCATTTACAATATAATGTAATATAATTCAGAAAATTATACATTGATTTCAACTTTTATTCCGTTTGCAATATATATTTAATATAAATTTTAATAATTTTTTCAATAATCAACGAAAAAAATGTTCACGTACATAACTCATCTATAATATTCTTACCCATTCTTTGTCGTAAATGAAGTAACTATTTCAATTTTCCGTTCCTTATCTGTTGGCTTCTTGTCCTTGTTTTTGGCAAAGGCCAACCTATTTTCAAAATATTTTGTTTCTTTTTTATTCCTGTGTTAACTAATACCTGATGCTTATGTTTCCCCAAAACCGATTTTCTAGATTGACGGACATCGGACACGGATAATGGAATCGACGATTCGTTTGGTTGGGCCTTGTGGTTGGTTGAGCCAGGTGCGACGACCCTCGCCGCCAGTTTGACAAGAAGAAGCGAGGATTTAATAATTGACAAGTGTTGCCGTCCATCATAGCTGATGGATGGTCCGGGTTCAAGACCCCTCGGCTCAATAAAAACCCTGCTAATGATCCTCTCCGATACTAGATTGAATGCCCGTTTCGCGTTATTACCGCTCACTTTATTGGCATGGACCGATGGTCAGATGGACCGTTTCTACTAAGCCTTCTTTAAAACTCTTACCTTATTTGATATATTGTCAATAATTCTCGTAATGCTTGTCTTAAATCTCGACTTTAGATGAACAGAGAGGGATCGTGTTCCATCTTTATTACTATCCTTTATTGTTTTATCTTTATTAAAGGAGGTATTTATGATTCAGCTTTATTGGCTACTTTTATCGGAGATTAAGTTCGAGTTCCAACCATACTCTCTAGTATGAGAAGTGTGTCGAAGTACGATGAGCGTACAGACTAGGATATGAACCTAACCTGTGTGAGGCCTCAAGCGAGAGGGAAAGCTATCGTTGTAAAAGTAGGTCCCCCGCTTAGTGGCCAGCTCTACACCTGTACGCAATTCTGGTTTCCAGCCAACTTTCTTAAGTACACTGCACTATTTGGATATTCTCCTCACTTATTATCATTATTATCGTCGCACATAAATCTCCTTGCTGAACATCATAAAGCTGCTAAGCAATCAATATATTCAAGCATAATTGCTACCTCTATAAATAATAATATTATAATAGCTGCTAACAGGTACTTTAGTAGGTCTTTGTCACAGTCTCATTTTTGTTGTGGATCATCTTCAGTACTTTAATATTTAATATATAATAATTAAAAAGCCCTTTTACTTCAACTAATTTTGTTTCCAAACTTCAACTTGTTTCCATTTTTAAATCCTATATTTATCAACAATCTTAAAGCTTTGTTATAAATATTTTTATATAAACATAATAACTTTTTTTTTATAAATATACATCACTACAAATTGAGCAAACATTTATATTATATATTGCTACATCTATCCCACCCAAACACAATATTACTACATAAAAATATTTTCTAACTAAATTTTGGATCACTATTTCCATTTTATAGTTGAAAAAAAGCGAAAAAACTTTTTTAATTTAATTACGTTGAGTTATTAGAATCGACATTTGCCTATAATTTGCATAATATTGAATATATAGAACGGAAAGTCCTCTATACAATTACAAGAGCAATCTGGGATCAGAACCTTAACATATGGAGAAAATAACAAACAGTGAACTCAGTGAAGGTTAGTCAATATCTCATAATAAGAAGGCTTGGGGGTTAAGATGGGCGAGATATGTGACTCAAAGCAATCCATCAGGGCGCGTCTACACAACAATGAATGCAATTATAGTTGGCAAGAGACCACGCGGGAGGCCAAAAACCAGATGGATAGACAGAACAAAAAAAAGATGCGAAAGAGCTGCATGCAGCAGACTGGAAAGTAGTTGCACAAGATAGGCAAGCGTGGAGAAGGTAGGTCTGAGCGGCCAAAGGTCTTCTAGTTCTGTAGAGCCAAACGAAAATAAATGTTGAACATTTATAACCTCGTCATTTGTAATTATTTATTTAACATCATAGATGTTTTAGACAAACACACATAAGCAGTCTCAGACTTGACTGAGGACTTCTAACTTACTACTGACAACAAAACAACTGGTAAGTCCCGTCATTAGACAGCAGGCACAATACCGTTTTTCCCATCTTTATCCGTCATATTTCCATTCTCCAGTCCCCTTGTAAAATGCACCAAATACAATAAAAACCATTGATTTTATCAGTTTTCCTATCCTCTATCTTATTAATTACGTCAACATAATGATGGCCGATTTCTTTTGTGTTCGTTTTATAATTTATTATGTATTTGGTTTTGCAAATTGATTTTATTAATTGTAATATTTATTTTATTCTCAGTAGCATTATTATTATCTAGAATTCCTCCCTCGCCTCTAACGCTTTTAAGAATTAACTCGTAACCTCTGAAACGTTGGCTAGTAAATCTAAACCTTTCATCCCTCCACCCTCCCCAGTCGGATGTTAGTGTCGATAAGCTAAAAAATAATGATTAGATTAATTTTACGTTAGTTAAAAATATCTTAGTTCACCAGACTCCAACATGAAGGCCTGGGCGAGCGGGTGACGGGAGTGGGGGGAAACCTCCAAGTTTTGGACTTTTTTCAGGCTGGCCTTACACTTGTAAACGCCCTTGTAAAAATTTTGATAATTGATTAATGAGCATTGAATTATATGCCATATATATATATATTCGGTCGAGGAATATGGTCTGAATCGATTATTGGAAAATAACGATATTTAATAACTTTGCCAAGAAATTGCATATAAGGAATTTAAAGCGATTAAACCGTGGAAAAAACTTTTAAATTAAAAATCTTTCGAATCAAAGTTTTATAGCATTTATAATCTATATCCTATTCAACTGCTGTATTGAAAAATGGAATTTCCTCATGCCATTGTATAACTAACATCAAATTTACTTGTTGTATATATTGTTTAATAAAAATGGAAATATCAATTAATAAATAAAAATGAAAACTATTCAATTCAACTCGTTTTAATGATAAGATTTTATTATCTTACGACAATAATAACAACCCCCAGCTCACTAATTTAACACTAATATCGAACCAAATAGATAAATCTCACCGTTAGATTCGAACCTCAACTTAGCAGCAATGGAAGGTTAAATTTTCGATACCTATTCGAGTTGGGTTGAGCTCTTTTGAATATGGGGTACTACTATTTTGGCAATTGGTCACGACCAAGCAACCCGCTCGATTTCAACTTACATTGTTTCTTTTAACCACAGCACAAAGCTCCGAGCTATGCACTCCTCTGGTTCAAATCATTAACAGACGTATCCTCAGCTGAACATGTTTTGTTCTAAGCCGTGGTGAGAGGCTCCTTTCTTGGCGGGGCAGTTTGAAGCGCATCCTCAAATTCGGTACAATTTTCATGTTCAGACATTCAATCAAGCTGGTTTCAAAATAATTTTCACCGCATCCAGTGCAAGTATCTGTCTTCATCGACCGAAGTATCATACAGTTTTACTTCCTATTCATTTGAACTACTCACATAATCCTGTCTCGTAGCTTTTCGTTTTCTTACTGTTAATCGATTAATGAATTTTTTCCCCTTTCATTTTTGTTATGTTTATTTTTTTTCTCGATTAATTGGAACCCCGAAAAAAAAATATTTATATACAGTTGGACCCCCAGTAGTCCTACTGTATATATATTTTTCTCAGTATTTTCCTTAAGTGCTGACTGGAATCTAACTGCAACGTAGCTCTACCGAGAAGTTGTATTGCGAAATCTTTCGATTGGCCATCTCTAACGGATTTACCCTATAATTTCTATTAACTGTAATACTTCCCTGATTTCAGTTATCATGAACTGAGAGAATCGTTGGATCTTTCACTGCTGTGGCATGCGCTCATTATGAGACCCTCCCCCGGATCGTGCCACCGCTCTGCTATTGACACTCCCACCCCCGTCGCATCCGAAATGCGGCGGTTTCTCCTCAGTGTTAGTTAGCCCACGTCGTGGCTTTCCCTCGCCTTAGCCCAGTTCTATCAGAAGCTACTTGTCATTCAGCCTGAGCCAGGGGCGCTCTTCACAGCCATTCCGATTGCCACTTTCACACCACAGCTGTTTCCGTTATTATTCCGATATTCCTTTCAATTTTTCGATGTTAATGTGTAAAAACATCAAGTATGGTGCTCGCATTACACAACTCTTTTTTTATGACCCCTTCCTGGTCATTTCTGATATATGGGAGAATTATCTATAGGGTATTGCCCAGTTCTAATGGTAGGAAATCAAGTTTTCATGGGCCCACCACAGAAATAACAGTCGCTCTTCCCCCAGACCAAATTCGAACCAGCAGTTCTCAGGTTGCAAAGACCTACTCTACTCCCTGAGCTACAGGCAACTCTCGCATCACATAACTATAACTTACCCCACTTTCAGTTTGAATTTACTCTATTTTCTTTTAAAACAGATATTTCTACATTAATAACTGTGGCAGTACTTTCTCCTAATAATTTTTTAAATAAGCCTTTCAGTCGGCAAATTGACTAATTGTAATTTCAACAGTACAGAAAAGTAATTATAATCATAATTTTTTTTTTTCTTCATACCCTCCTATAATGATGTTATTGAATATCTGGTACATACATATAGGAGGTATGCTATATGTATATCTGGGTGATGATACCTTGGATTGCCTTTTGGCACTTTATAATCATACATTTCTCAGGCCAAAATTTAAAAAAAAATCTTTTACATATTTATCGCAGGAATATAAATATATAACGGTTTACTAAAATTTAATTTCTCTTCGTTACAATTTATTCAATGGTAAATTGTAATGGAATCATAATCAATTGATGGAATCAATGTTGAAAATACTTTCTTTTGTTTTTTTAATTATATTTTATTGTATTATATTACGTTCTGTCATATATTTATAGACAATGGTAATGGGGATCATAGCGTACATTCATACCATATTTACAAATATATAATTTCAATGATAAGAAAATAAGAAATTCAAGAAAAAAAAAGCAATAACAATAAAGAGAAAAAATATTAATAAAAAAAAAAATTAAACAAAATATAGTGCTTGCATTCATCTTGGAGAACTCCAAACTGAGCTTCTCCTCTCACTTGTGGAGGATAAATCAGGACTCCAGAAGATCCCGGCGCTTCTCTCTCAACCGCGTCACTGGTATTCAAAATTATAATAATGATTTTCTGTAGTTAGTCATCCGATGAACTAGTTAAATGAAATTAAAAACCAACAGTTTAATAACTATCTCGAAATAGATGGAAACAGGCTAGCGAAACTGTGTGTGAGAGCTCACAAGTTAAGTCATACTCGTTTTTTTACCAATCTCTATTTCTTTCTACATACTATTTTTTTAAATCTTTGGCTTTCAACAATATATAATATTAGGAATATTTAAAAAAAAAATTATCTTCGTATTTCCCTAAGTTAATAATGAAATCCTTTCAGATGATAATTAACCAGTTTTCGTTACTAAAATTTTTTTTTTTTTAAATTGCCCATTTAAATTAAGATAAAACTTAGCTGATATTAAAGACTATTTAATTATACATTGATATACCTATTAAATAAATATCGTTTGAATTAATTTAGAGAAAATCGAAAAAAAATAATGTTCAAAATCGAATATATAAAATGGTACCAATATTATTTTATAACCTTTCAGGATATCTCAGGCATATACTTTTCACAAGAAGTTTTTTTATTAAAGCTGTTCCCATACGCAAAGGCAATTTTGTGAGTATTGGTAATTTTTTCACAATCGCAAAATCTCCTCTTACTATTGGATGCCATGTATGGGGAGTTAAAACTAATTAACTGTAATCGATGAAGTCGATCAAAGGATTAACAATTCCAATTCCTTAACTAGGTTAGCTGCTACTACAGAACATTCTAACAACTGCTACACGAAACCATATACAAGTGGCGCCATATCCTCAACAGATACAAATCGCCGCCTTTACGAAATCGGGATCTTTACAAGCGTAGGTGATAGTAACGCCGCTTTTGTAACCATAGCGACCCTCTCTATCTTTTAGATTATTTACTTACGGAAGCCAAGAGGGACACACCATCGGGGCAGAACTTGGGTTGAGTATAAGGATGGTTAAAGAAAACTCTATAAAAAAATACAACAAGTAAATTTGATCATAATGACATAATGATATGATACAGGATGTAGAGAAACTACCCAGTAGTAGGACTCTAAAACAGTTTACAATATAAGGTCACAAGGCCATCTTCTTTTCAGGCGCCTCGGAGGATTGCCAGGAATGGAAGAGGAAGCAAGGTTAGAAACGAGTGGGTTTGGGTGTTTAGGGAGTTTATTATGGAAGGAATAATATCGGGTTCGGACTAGATCGGTTACATAAGGAACATTTAGGTCTTTATGGATGGTTTTATTAGTAACAAAATAAGGAGCATTGAGGATTTACGAAGGATTTTGGTTTGTAAGGATTGAATACGAGAGGAATTCCAAGGTTTTGAAGAAAACTAAAGTGAAAAATTCCAATTGTTGAATTTCGAGGTTGCGCATGAAAAATTTTCACTAAATAGATTAAATGAATTTCAGGTTTGAGTATCCTTACAGAAAATATGAATTATGGTCTTCAAAACAGCAGTTTTATGTTCGTGGTGCCATTAATCAAAACCTCTGTGAGCGTCTTGTCAGTCAGTGACTTTAATTCTTTACAAAGAGGTATAATTGAAACTTGCGAAACAATAACACATATCCAGTGTCGTTCGGCCACTGGAATCTTCCTTCCGGCAGTGGCCGAGCCTGTCTTAATACTCAAAGTAATCAATTTAAACAATATTCAATATCAATGTTAATGTTTACATTCCATTAATAAAGTATTTGGAACACCTATTAATTTATTTATTATAAGCTAAGAAATTCATAAAATTTAATAATTTTTCAGTTTTCCATTAAATCAATATATGGGATACTTCAGAGTTGTGTATCCTTACTTAAAAATGAATTAAGGATCTCAATACTAGAAAAAGAAATTCCTTATGAAGGTATGTCTATTAGCGCTTTGTTTACGAGATTTTCACATTTAAAACATTCCTGGGTATGAATCATTTAATTTTAGTTAAATAAACTAATATGTTTTTCAACTACTTTATTAATGAAATGTAATAATTAAACATTGATATTAAATCTTTCTTGCTCAGCTGAAATCAATCGAACGGCACTGGCTATATGTCATTGTTTCGTCAAAAGCCTCTCATTGTTGTTTTGTTTAATGTCACTCCAAACCAAAAAATCCTGTTGTGCGACTATCCTATATCACCTTTGTGTATATATTTACTTAAACGTGAAGAGGAGATTTAAGATAATTTAACTGAGCAATGTTTAAAAAGCGCCTAAAATTGGAAAACGAAGTGAAATCCGCCATTCCTGCCCTCCGTGGTAGCCTTACTTATCTCAAGTTTGAAGCTGACACTTATCTCGAGTATGTTGGTCGATGAACGACATGTCGTAATCTCACACGAAGAGGTCATAACATGAAAATATTTGAAGGCAATCAATCCTGGCAAACCGGCCCCACTAAAACCCCCAGGAAGTGACGGTCCTGTATCACTTTTGAAATATTTACTCTAAACGGGAAGATGGTTAAATCTAGCAATATTTAAAACGGCCTAAAATTGGAAAGCGGCGCAAAACCTGCAACTCCCGCCCTCCGTGGTAACCTACGACATTTCACAATCTTACAAGAGGAAATCATAACACAAAAAATATTAGAAGGCAATCAATCCTGGCAAAGCCGGCCCACTAAATATTTAAATTTCATTAATGAAGTATTTGGAACATCTATTAGTTTATTTATTATAAGCAAAATAATTCATGATATTTAATAACTTTAAAGTTTTCCATTAAATAGATTAAAACAATATATGGGGTATTTCAGGGTTCTCAGATCTCTCGAGAATATCATAACACAAATAATATTAGAAGGCAATCCATCCTGGCAAACCAACCCCACTGTAACCCCCAGGAAGCGACGGTCTTGTATCACTTTTGAAATATTTACTTAAACCGGGAAGAGGAGACTTAAGATAGTTAAATCTAGCAATATTTAAAATGGCCTAAAATTGCAAACGGCACAAAACCTGCTGCTTCCACCCTCCGTGGTAGCCTACATGTCACAATCTCACAAGAGGAGAAGGCAATCCATCCCGGCAAACCCACTCCACTAAAACCACCAGGAAACGACGGTCCTGTACCACTTTTGAAATATTTACTTAAACCAGTAAGAAAATACTTAACCTAGTTAAATCAATCTATATTTACAAAGTTCCAAAAATTGTAAAATTGCATGAAGAGTCTCAATAACATGTATCCAGTGTCATCCTTATAGGATTATAAGGAAATTTTAATTGAATATTTTTATTAATAAATGGTTTTACTCTTTCTTTTTTTTCCGATCCTTCTAAAATAGAAAAATAAACATCGATTAATAAAATGTAATACGTAAATAAAACATAAATTGAATTCAGTACAACCTTTTTCTACCGTTGGTACTTGAAGGTAGTGACTTGCTTATCTGAGGTTTGATGCGTACATTCTATGAGTACTCTACTTTAATATTTGGAGGCGATACTGCCTCTACACGTATGTTCTGCCTATTTAATATGTATACATAGCATGTATTGAAGTTTTTTGGGTCAGTTTTGTAGTTTAAAATGTTGTTGATAATTTTGGTTATATAGATTGCTTCTAATATTATTCTGCTTTTTGTCATGTATATTATGTTGAGGTTTTCCTTAGAAATAAAATCAAGAATATTTAATCTTACATTTTTTTTAAATAATCGTTGAGTTTTGTAAGAAGGGCCTTAGGATTATATTAAATTCCCTATTAGAGGGGTTTCAAGATGAAGGGGCGAGGTTACGCAAGAAGCGAGCAGCCGGTTACAAGAGCTGGGAACTGCCGGCGTGAGATGGGAACTCCTGCCTTCCCACCGCGTCGGGGCTTGGGCAAGCTCTCAGCCAAATCTGTCGCCACTTCTTAATGTGACGAAATGACAAACATTGTTTGAGATCTGGTGGCAGCCCTCCGACCGAAACCACAGAATTGAAAATATCCACAGCAATTGTGGTCGCTTACAAATTGTCTTGTATTTTTTAGTAATCGAAAATCTGATAAATATCGTTTCTACTTTTAGGGCAATCTTGAATAACACGTTGAGATGATGAATGAATCTGAAAAATAACGATTATAATGTTTTGGCCAATTTGCATAGTTACTATCCCTTTTTTGTCCTTCGGCTACCTTATGTAGATAATTGAGATGTAAATAATTTAAATACCGTATTTCTTCGAATATAGGGTCACTAAGAATACAAGCTTGAAATTAATTATCAGGTAAAACATAAGAGGAAGTAAAAATATAATTACTTATTCTTGACATCTTCTAGAAATGTTATTGGAGTTCTATCAATGGATAAATTTTCCACATGTCTGTATCATGCCATCGTATAAATAATATCAAATTATTTATTGAATATATTTTTAATACACTTGTAAATATCAATATATACATTTTTTAAAAATAGATACTACCTTGATAAATAGCATAATCTATATAAATTCAAAATTTAATGTTCGTTTGTTACATATCTAAGATCTCCGAAAGTTTTTAACCGATTTACACGCTTCTTTTTTTTTAAATGTTTGGCGTCGTCCTTGGAAGGACCATAGCTATCCTTGATATCTAAAATCCTTGATTTATTCAGTAGAAAAAAATTTACGATCACAATTAAACATTAATTGGGCATAACTCAAAATGTATATATTTTATATTAAACTATATTCTTATTTAATTATCTAGGCATATAATGTCTATATAAATATATATTTATAAATCCAAAATAAAATGCAAAAGTTAATTAAAAAGATTTGAAAAAATGTATTTACACCGAATCGATAGGATTTGAAAGTATACTATCTTCAACTAGAGTTAATTATTAAATCCCAAGGTCAGCGAAGTTCTTTAATTAATTAAAACACGGAGATTTATTCAAATATTATTTCAAATATTTATCCGTTGGCATTTCTTAAACAATGCTAAATGTAACCAAACGAACAACATAGAACCTTGACAAAAAAGTTCCAGTTTCAGAAATAAATTTCTTTGTTTTTTTAAAATCAAAATATGCTACATTTTCTTATTTATCTCAGATTTCAACTTGACAAGCCATTGAGATTGGAGATAAGATGACTTATATATCTAAGAGTCAGTTCCATTTTAGCCATCTTACCTTCCTTCTATCCATCGTTAAAGTCTCAGGACAGATGCAGTGTACAGAAAGTAGGCAAAATGCAAATTTTAATGCGGTTGAGACATTTTATAAAGTTGGCTTTCTGTAGCACAGTAATGCAGTTACTGGTGTTCCCTAGACGCTTGCTTCCAATACAAAAAAAAAAAAAAAAGAGAAGAAAAATTAAAATATTAAGTATTTCGTTTCACTTGTATTTCAAGCCGACAAATGGCGTCGTTTTTCGATAATTGGTAATTTGTGGTTTTTTTGAGGTGTGGCGTCATCCTGAATTGAGAACTATTTCTCAAAGATGCAGTTAAAAGACTGCCTCCCTCGTTGAGCTCGCTAATAGCTCTTTGGCAGCTGGAAGACCAAGGAGGTTAGGAAATGCTGTAGGTGGCAGTGGCTGATTCACCCACCCTTGACGTACGTGACCGGTTCTTTGCCTCCATCTTCCCCCAAAGAGGATGAAACATCTTTACAGGATTCACCAACTATAACTATTTGATATGGATTTTGCCATCGATAACTCTATACATTGTCCTGAATTATTAAGCGAAATTATAAGTAATGACGGATAAGTATAATAATAATATAATGCTATTATTATTTACACCTACCACTAGAAGTCAGGGAAGTAGAGGGGTTCAGTACATTTTAAGGAAGAATCATTTCTTGAACGATGGTTGTGCAATGAGGTGTTTTGATTATTATCACTTTTATCCGCCAAAATTTTTCCCAATTAGGGGTACCCACATTGTAGAGACTAGATATGGCTGCCGTGTTCACAGGGTTGACTCATGGATAAAGTAACCGAATAGATAATTATCACCCTTAACCGGATTTGGACCCAGACCAGGAAAATTGTAGCACAACTCATTACTCATTGAGCTACCCCCTAGGAAAAGTAAAAAAAAAAAATATTATTCAATAAAAAAAGTTATTAGTTTTTCAGTTGACCTGTTCTAGATATTTTATGATCAGACCAATGTTTATTTTTTCTGGAAGCTCTAAAACACAAAATTCTGTTGAATACTTTAGCTTAGCTTGTGTCATTAGGAAAGTAAAAATATTCACACTGTACCCTAAATATCATTCATATGGTCATCCTAATACTTCATTTATAAAAATGTTTACACGGTACCCTAAATATCATTTATATGGTCATTCTAATGCTTCAAGTCGACCCATTGATAAAAATGTTCACACGGTACCCTAAATATCATTCATATGGTCATCCTAATACTTCATTTATAAAAATGTTTACACGGTACCCTAAATATCATTTATATAGTCATTCTAATACTTCAAGTCAGCGCATTGATAAAAATGTTTACACGGTACCCTAAATATCATTCTTATGGTTATCCTAATACTTCATTGATAAAAATATTTACAAAGTACCCTAAATATCATTTATATAGTCATTCTAATACTTCAAGTCGGCCCATTGATAAAAATGTTTACACGGTACCCTAAATATCATTCATATGGTCATCCTAATACTTCAAGTTGGCCCATTGATAAAAATGTTTGCACGGTACCCTATATATATATATATAAGTTAAGTATTGGCGAAAGCACAATGTCAAAAAATAGAAGAAGGAAAAAGATCTAACTCGCTTGAACTGCTGTAAAATACTGATCTATTTGCGGAGCCTGTCCGTCTATATATATACAATCGGTCAGCTGTTCTCGATCAGCTGATATGGACCTGTCAGCTGACAGTCCGTAACTCCCCCCCACCA
>NW_027115738.1:167931-183237 GCF_000696795.3 Halyomorpha halys | reverse complement strand
TATTAAATTGGTAACCAGAACGGACCTAAACATAATAGAAATTCATAGCATAGTGTTGCGGCCAACACATCGTTTAAAAATGAAAGATCTATTATGTGGCATATTTTTTTTATTGTGTTCAAAGTAGATGTTCTCTTTTTTTTTATTATGCTGTAGAAAGTAAACAATACACTTTTTGAATCTTTTTGTGTGCACACACATCGACTGATATATTTCATCAATCTACTTAGTCTTAGTAGCCAGCAGTCGGTCATCTTCGCCAGCTTAGTCATTTTTCTCACGGCGGACGAACCACGTCGTCTCATCCTCCAAGAGGACAAGGCGGGAAGATATACGTCTTTTCAAAATCTACCTTCACTAGGACAACCGCAGCCGGGGCTCCATCAATCACGGTGATATAAAAACATTTTTTTCGCTTTTGTCCAACTTTTATTTAATTTTATAATACTTTAAGTTTTCTTTGTTCTTTTTTTTTTCTTCTAGTTTGTATATTTTGTTTTCCTTTATTATGTTCACTTATTTAAAAATACAACAATAACGAAATTAGGCTGTTGGTTTCCTTTGTTTTCATTTTTATTCACGGTTAGGCCAGTAAAGACTCCTTTTGAACCCCTACCTGCCGTAACACATGGTAATTAAAATTAATTTTATAGCATTTGAATCGCGTTAAGCATTTCTTTTGATTTTAGTTTATGTTTCCATTTATGGATATTTGTAATATACCGATAAAAACGATTCTCGTCTGACTGGTGGATCTATGGCAGATTTTCCATTTAAAGACAAAATGAACGTTACTTGCCGAGTATGAATTGACTATGATAGTACCAGTAACAATTCTTTGCATTGAGAATGGAAGATAGCGCAAGAAGTTTGTTTAGATGAGATGTTAGTGAGCCCTCTGCCAACTGGTAACAACCTGCCACCCAGCCCTCAGCCACGCATCATGTCAAACAATACCCATTGTTTTCTAATCGAAAAGCTACTTAACCTTCCTCGTCTCACCGCCGTTCGCCATTTTACTGGAATATTTTCAATAATATAAAAATATTTTTAAGGGAATTTATAAATTTTATTTTCTAACGTGACAAAAAAAAGGAAAAATGCATGTTATGTTATTGATATAATTTCAAAAATATGGTACATTTTAAAAATGAATGCTCATTGAGTATTAGTCAATTACCCCTTGGTCAATTCTATGCCACAGTTATGAATAAGGGTCTGGCCAATATTATTTATTTACTCTACAAATTTTAAAGATTAGGTATTTTGAAATGTCTGGAAAGCATATACTATTTCGTGTGCAACAAAAGACATGTGTACATATCTACAGTAGAGCTTCGATTATCCGACCGAGCTTTGTGGAAAAGATACAAAAAGGGTCGTTTCTTTTTTTTTTGTGTGTGTGTGTGGGTGCATAATAAATGATCACATTCACACTAAAAAAAAATGAATTGCTATTTTTAGAAAATAGACTTTTCTAGAAATGTTTCCTTCGCTATGGGCTTTCATATTTGTATTTACTTTTTTTTTTTTAACTACGTATATGTTATCTTATTTTACACATATAAACTTGTTTTTTTTACGAAGTTGGTTTGGCATTTTCCCCTATTACTCATTCTGAAATTAATTTTTACTTTCGGAAAAAAAAGCTAGCCGAAAAAAAGAAGTTGGTAGAAATATCAATAGCCGCTTCTGGAAGGCCATCCAACAGAGCAGGCACAGAAGCAGACAGTTACTGTCTTAGGGACCGGGAAAACTGAATAATTTCAGCAATACGAACAGCTTAAAGGAGTTTTTAAGTAGCATGACATGAGAACCAATGCAAAGAATTGTTACTGGTAGTATCATAGCGAATTTTATTCATACTCTGCTAGCAACGAAGATAGATTTTGGTATTTAAAGTAAATTGCCATAAATTCAGCATTCTGTCGGAAATCGATTTTCTCGGTAGAATACAAATGTTCATAAATGGAAAAATAAACTGAAATCTGAAAAAATGTTAACGTAAGTGAAATGCTATAAAATAGAAATAAACGCTTATAACTTAATTTCTTTTTTTTGTAATAATTTATTTATTGTTATTTACAACTATATAGAAATATATACTACAAGTAAATTTGCTGTAAGTGTTATGATACAAACATCTACCCATCAGAATCTACCCATTGATAGAACTCCAATAACAGATCTCTAGGGCATCTTCTTTTCAGATGCCTAGGAGGATTATTAGGCAATGAAGCTAGGGTAGAAACAAGTGGATATGGGTGGTTGAGAACTTTATCATGGAAGAAATGGTATCTGGTTCTGGCCAAATCGGCAACATATGGGACATGGCAATTTAGACCGTTAGTCTAGTAAATGTTGTAATAGTCGGAATCGTGAGCAGTTTCTTGTCTTTTTAGTCTTGTATGAGGATTCCATGTCAGTCGTTTGTCCTGATGTAGTCCAAAGTAACGGATCTGTTCGACAGGAATAAGTGGGGTATTATTAAAGGATACTGGAGGGTAAGAAGTCATGGATTTACGACGAAAGGTAAATGTGATTTGGTGGGATTTATTAGAATTAATTTTAATCCTCCAATTTTGGCACCATTCTTCAAGGGTGGTGATGTGGGATTGGAGGGTTTAAACTTTCCCAAAGGAAGGGGAGATGGTCTGATCCTTCAGTACCTTTCCATTCTTCAATCTTTGAATTCATCCCAGACAAAACAAATAAGAGGTCGTTTAAGGCGTCAGCTTAGTAACCTCGGAACTGCAGTGGCGCCGACAGATACCGTTAAGGGCGAAATTGATGTTTCTTTCGTGACGGTCACATGGAATAAATACTTCAAGAGTGATGAACTGTAGGATAAAATCCCTCCCAAGCATGTCTGAAATAGTCAAAAAGGGGGAAACGAAAAGCAAAAACAAAAAAAATAAAAATAAAAGCTTTTTGTTAAATGAAACATGGGACAGTAATTGCTTCAACTGGATTCTACAGAGATCCGGGTTCGACATACTTCGCTATCTCTTGATTTTGAAGAACACCATTGGTCGAGAGAGAAAGGACATGGCTCACTCAAATTCTCCATTGGTTGACGGGACACCTCCTAAATGTCCAATGAGCGCGTAACGGTGCAGTACCTTGGGGGGGACGGCGAGGGGAGGGATGGGATCTGGAGGCCGCTACTTTCTCACAAATGGCCACGTCAACATCAACGTGACCTGGCTCGTGTCCATCTCATAGTGAGCAAGTGTGTCCCTACGAGATGGCATTCGGTTCGAGTTGTTATTCAATATATAAATAAAATATACATAGATGATACAATAAATAGATATACATTTTATAATTTACTAGCAGACCTGCTATTGATAGATTTTGGGATGTAAATGGATTAATTGAATACAATTGAAAGTTTGATATAAATTAACATATTTAGTCTAACATGACTCAACCAAACTTGGCAGTCGTTCAGGCTCTCTGGCTCTCTAAATTGCACCAAAGGACACAAACCGGATCTAATTCAACAAATTAGAACCGGAGATATAAAATAAAACATTTGAAAAGTTATTTTATAATTAATACTTCGCCATTATAAGAGCCGATTAAATAAATCTAAATTTTGTTAATGTAGGTTAAAAGAGGAGACATTCAGTTTCCTAATTTTCAATTTCTTTGAAGAATGGTGTTTGAGTATTTCTGAGGACGTTAAAAACGAATATGATTTGCTTTTTCCTAAAAAAAATTTTGTGAATAAAAAAACATTTAATAGAATCATAAATTTTTTTTTTCAGTCTTTTGGAAGAGAGAAATCGATTAGAATATAATAACCATGAAAAAATCGATACTTTCTGATCCACGCCCCAAAAATGCTTAGGTTTGTTTACAACTTTTTTTTTACTGAAAAAATCGGAACAACCGCACCAGCATAACTTTCTTAAGAAAATCTTGAACAGAATATCCCATCACATGGATATACGGTAAGGCAGTACATGACAGTACTTCAAATAGTGTACGAACCAACAAATATTGATTTCTATATATTAAATAAAACATATTATATATACATACAATACAAATATTATTATACCACCATCGTCCACTTATGGTGGATATTCAATTATGTGTAAAAATAGAAGATAAAAATGTTGAAACTTATTATAACCTTAAATGGCTTCTTATTTTGCTTAGGAATTTCAATATATCTTCAAAATCCAGGTATATTAGGTCTAATTTGCTCAAGATACCCCCGACAGTGTTCAACAATTGTCTGATAAGGGAGCTAATCCTAAAGTGGTATAACCTAATCACCCGCAAAAATATTTCATTATTTAATTACAAGTTATGACAATTCCCATTCGACACTTTGAAATATTTGTTGTTTTGATATGTATTGACATTGTAACAATTCTGTATATTATTAAGGTTTTCGGCCATCATTCCGATACCTGGCCAAGGTGGGATATTTTTCAAGTGGTCCTGTGTATGTACAAACACCCCTGTATTTATGTGGCACTGAGGTCATGTGGCAGAGCTTATAATACATTTATACCACAGTTTTTGCCGAAGGATCAGAAGCCAATTAAGCAGGTACAAACCCTTCCTAGACATGTCGAACTTTCCTACCCCCACTCGGGGCTTGAGGGGGAAGAGCGTTCTGTCACCTATGGCCAATGAGGAATTAGATTCAAATAAAGATAACGTCTCTAAGAGGAGGTGGGAGAAAAGGGGCAGGACAACTAGAACAGGAAAAAGGGGCATTGAAGACACGAAAGTAATAAGACAAAGGACAGGACAAGATGCACTTTGACCAGACGAAGTCCTAAGAACGGCTATGAGATCTGGACACCATCCCTTCTGAACAAGATGACACGTTACTACACGCACCACCCAAATCAACCAACTCAGCACTCATTCAGATATATATCAGGCAATAATGTAATAATCAATATTTTATGGCAAACCAATTATCTGAATCATTTCAATCATATTATAATTTCCTTTAATCATATCAATGTAAATAGACACTTTGTTCCTTGATATAGTTTATATACTATAATATAATAACTCAATACAACCTTTTATTATATTATAAAATTAATAGTAACTATATTTTATAAAAATTAAGAAATTTAATTGGTAACTGGTAAACACAAAATAGGCCTTTTAAAAAGAATCCAATTATAATAATAGTTTTGCATTTAAATTAATAATTAATTAACTTATTTTGGATAATTGCCTTCAGCAATTAAAAATCCCGAGACATTACATAGCAGTTTATACTTAAATTTTTAACCTATCTGTGAAAGAAATAAGAAAGAAAAAAAAGAAAGAAATAAAATTCTATTTTTAAACAAATAATTAAGATTTAACATGATTTTTTCACACATCAAAAAAAATTATCATGGATTTTTTAGTCTTATACCACAACAGTATCCATAATATACCAAAACAATATCTACTCGAAATTCTAAATCTCGAGTAGTTGTGTAGTTAACAGTGATCAAGAAGTTGTGAAGAATTTACCCGATGTTAGAATTAAAAAGGTTTTTAGATGATTACTCAGTTAATCGATTCATCAAGTTGGCCATTTGCCATCAATATATGCGTTCTCTTTGGTCTTTCTTCTGTAAACATGATTCAAAGGAACTGAAATCAGACGACGGTCTGAAACCAGTTGGACATTGTATATAGCCTTCTCTGAATACAATCTTGGAGATAACTCAAAAATATTGGTGCAGCTCTAAGAGAGTGGATCGCCCACGGCAATAAGATTGTGGAGCCATTGAACTCTGGTCTTATTTCTCTAGAAATGTATGGGATTAAAAAAAAATTATTATTCTATTTATTTGTTCCGGAACGCATAACATTTTGTTTAGTAATTGAAATTGGTAAAATAATTTCGCCTTTAAATAAAAAAAAAAATGACCAAATTTCTTATATTTTTATTTATTTAATATAATGCAAAATAGTCAGTAGGTAATGTATAATAATAGGTACTTCAAGGACCCGGGTTCAAATCCGGATGTAACAGATGATTATTTTCTGTTTCACTGTAGCCATGAGTCAGCCCTGTGGGTTGAGGATCCCTCCGGGGTCCACCCAGCCCACCTAAAGTGGGTACACTTAGTTGGGTAAAAATCTAGCGGTCGAGTGTGATTCTGACCAAAACACCTCCTTGTACAACCGTTGGTTTAAGTATTATCGTTTTAAGTATTTATTCATATCCTATATACAGAATAGCATACTTGACAATGCTTCTCAATTCCTAGATTTAGGGATGTAGATGGATTAATTGGATACAACTGAAAATTTTATGTAAATTTATAACTTTAGTTATTTACCCATACGATTAATGATTTAGTTAATTTCTCATTATATCTATTTAATTTCTAGCAGTAAATAACATTATGTTATGAAAATATATAGTAGAAAAATAGAAATAACTTCAACACAACTCATCCAATCTATATGAACCTCTTTAGTGTTGTAGGGATTTATGAACAGCTCTAAAGAGCACAAACCGGATCTAATTAAACAAATTAGAACTAGAGATATAAAATAATAAGTTTGAAAAGTAATATTTTTATTTGAAACCAATATTTCGCATTAAATCTAAATGGTAATAATATAAGTAAAAAGAGCTATATAATAGTTGTAACAGAGTAGGAATTGAATTAAAAGTTAAGGGCTTATACGCGATTATATGACCAATGAACACAAAAAATATCAACTTGATATAATGAATAACTGATTAAATGATAATAGAAGAGTTTTATGTAAAAGATAAAGAAAATTAAGTTTGAGTAAAAATAAAAAATATGGCTCACATACATATCTACATACTGTATTTATAGTGAGTGAGCTGTGAGAACGCCAAGTTTGGCTTTCCACATGTTGAAGGTATTAAGCGCTTCTGGTATTAAGAGCCAGTGGAGGCTGAGATAGAGCACTAGAGCGGTAAAAATAACTGGGTTTAAAGCTCTTATTATATATATTCTTTGATAAAAATTTGTCATTCGCTTTTATACATTCTATTAATAAGCTTTAGTGAATAAAATAATTTAAATTTTTAAATTAAAAAAAAACAGTGAATAAAAGCTGCAGACAGCAGGTAAGTAGTTAGTTTAAATATGACAAATAGCTTTTCCATTATACTCCAGAGAGCTCTTCCTTGAATCACTCCCTATCTATATTATTAACATTATTATGTTATATGGATATCATTATTGTTAGTACTATCAAAGCTTTGTATACATCTATTCTCTCTGTTTAGCTAAAAAGGCGTCAGAACGGTAACATCCAGAAGTAGCCAAGGAGGAGGTGAGGTCGGGTGGGCCGCGATGACGCCAGGATCACCCACGCGGGGTCCTCCGGCCCACTATATTACGGCGTCTCTATAATCGATCGTCCTCCTTCCGATTCTTTATTCTTTCGATAAGATACAAAATTGACAACTTGATATTTCTGCTAAATTGCTGAATAATCTAAAAATGGATAATAAAATTGTAAAATATACTCGAGAACACAACTGTAACTTAATAGCCTTCAAATGTAAACCCTTTTAGATCTTATCACCAAGCTACAAATTTTGTTAGAACTACTTTTTGAATTGACATCGATATAGCGGTTTATCTTCGTTGGCAGCTTGGTCACTCCCACGCAGGGCCTATAGTACAAGAGCCACGGTGAAAAAAAGACAGTTATATCACCCCATTTTTTTTATTACTTTAATGACAACTATGTATAATTACTAGTAAAAATTGATGAGTCTGCCAAATATTGGTTTGGAGAATAAAAAATAGCGGCTGTATTAAAACTTTAAAAGAATAAATAATTTTTCATTCGGAGCTTTTATTTAAAGTAGAGTAAATTTGCTAAAATATGAGAGCTATTTAGTTCCCGAGATATGTTTTTTTAGAAATCAACATTTCATAAAAAATGTACTGAAAAATCAATTGTTAGTGAATTTATTTTGAGAAACCTATACCTCAGGAACCATTAGACGTACAGATGTCTATTAGCACTCAAATTAAAACTAATTAAATGTACAATCATTTATCATTTATAAAGTTTTCTTCGTAGGGGTATTATTTTTAATGATATTTGACAAAATAAATTCACAAAATGTTAATTTCTAGTTGTTCAGATTAATTTTTTTATTTTTGAAAAAATATATCTCAGAAACCATATGAAGTACATTTGTCTTCCAGCAATCAAAATAGAGGTAATTTAACTTACTATAAAGTTCATGTTACGTATATTGTAAGAGTAGTAGTTTTTAGGATATTCCCATATCAATATAACTTTTGCACATAAAATTTTTTCCGAAATACTACAATTAAATTTATTTGATCAAATATCATAAAAACTAATTCTCCTATGAAGATATACGTCATAAACTCCAATACAGTACATTAAACTAGCTTTAATCTGAGTGCTGGCTGACATCTGTTTGTCGAATGGTTCCTGAGATAAAGATTTACCACAATAAATTCACTAACTTCTGATTTTCCAGTTCATTTTTTTATGAAATCTTTCTTTTTGAAAAGCTTTGCCCTGGGAACCATTAAACGTGAATTGATCTATTAGAGCTCATATATTAGCAAATTTACTCTACTTTAAATAATTTTCTCTTATTTTTTCTAATGTTGTTGGTAGTTATATATTAAAGATATAGTGTTCCGAATGAAAATTTTTTCTTACGTTTTAAAACAGCCACCATTTTTTATTCCCCATAACTATACTTGGTAGACTCATCAATTTTGACTAGTAATTATACATAGTTTTCATTAAAGTTACTAGAAATTGGGGTGAAATAACTGCCTTTTTTCTCCTCTTGGGTTCTTGCTCTACTACTACATAGTGAAGTACTTATTACCTTGGGTACTCTCCGAGTAAATAAAAAAAAGTAGGAAAATCCCGGTCTAGATGTTATCGCAGCAGCTATAGGGAGGAGGTTGCTTTAACCCGCTTGAGAATAGCCAACACTGGTTTCACACTCTCTCACCTTGTTGGAAAACTGCCACCCCAATGTGTCAATGTTTTCACTCCATTTTCTCGGCTAAACATATTTTTAAAGAATACCCTCACTATTAACCAGCAATAAGCAGAATAGTATTCACCCGAAATTTATCTGAAGCTCTAGATGATATGGAAACTAAAGTTTCATTAGTATTTACATTTTAAAAGAACATCGCCTCCTTTCTAAGTTATAAAACTTATATATTTTTTTATTTGAATGTTGAAATGTATTTTCTTACGTGTTTGTACATCTACGTGTGTAAATGTGTATGTTTGTCTAATAAACTCGACCATTTAGGAACAAGTTTGAATTTTGAAAAACTGAACCACGACCCCGATCGGAAACCGTAAATTTTAGGTTGTGTGGATCATAAATAAAGAACTTCGGAAGAAAAATTGCGTAAATTTTTGCTTGCTCATGCACTAAATCTATTTCTTCTAGTAATAGTCTAACATGAGGAAGAAATTTTTTTTTTTTAGCAAAGGTTCTAAGAATGCCTGATTGACCTCGAGAACCAAACCAAGCCCTTATGTTAGATTTAATGCCACGGCTTGCTCTTCAATCTTGTCTGTCATTTCCAATACATGTGTCTTACGTTAGTAATTGTATGTGTTAATAGTTGTGTGTCATTTCCTATATATCTGTCTAATAACTGAAGACATGAGTGGATGAAGGGTTTAGATTATGAACCTATGAATGAGAAAAATTATAGTCAACGGTTTTTTATTTGCACTTAAGTGCAAATATCAATTTTTAACTTATGAAAACTACCACAATTTGTGGTATACAAGAATCAAACAAGGTGGATTGTTGAAAAAAAGTATTTATAATATTCTTCAAAGAAAAAAATGCTTATTTTTCCTTTTTTTTTTTTTTTTTTTAAATCATTTATTTATTGTTATTTACAACTGTATACACATATATACAACAAGTAAATTTGCTGTAGGTGACATAGTGACATGATACAAACATGTGGAGAATCTACCCACTGATAGAACTTCAATAACATTTCTAGAGGAGAAGATCTCGAGGTCATCTTCTTTTCAGACGCCTAGGAGGATTATTAGGTAATGAAGGAGAAGCCAGGATAGAAACAAGTGGATTTGGGTGGTTGAGAAGTTTGTTATGGAAGGAATGGTATCTGGTTCTGGCCAAATCGGCAACATATGGAACATTAAGCTCCTGATGGATGACTTGATTTGTGACAAAGTAAGGAGCATTAAGGATTTTAGGAAGGATTTTGGCTTATTTTTCCTAAAACAACTCTTAGTATTCTCATCGCAACATAATTAACATTGATAACATTTTTTGGATCTGCTCGTTACTAAGCTCTACAACCTTACACGCCCATCTTATACGCCGCAATGCTATGACTTGAATTATATTTACCGGGTGTAGGTCCCTTAATTAGGTGCTGTGTAGTCTTCTAAATTCTCCCGTTAATTCATTTTTTTTCGGTCCGAATATTTTACGTATTACTTTTTTTTCGAAAACTTTAAGGCGTTGTTCATTCCTTTGTGTAAGAGGCCAAGTCTCACATCCATAAAGAACAGTGGGAAGAATAATAGTTGTGAAAATTCTATTTTTTATGCTTTTTTGATAGAAGGCGCGAGCTAAGCAGTTTTGAAATTAAAAAATAACAAGCATTTCCCTCCTTTAATTTCGCTTTTATTTCTTCATCAGTTTCGTTTTTTCTAGTTACCGTAGAACCTAAATACATAAACCAATCTACCTGTTCAATTGTATTTCCTCCTATATCTATATCTTGAAGTACTTTTACCATATTTATTGTTATACGGTGTTTTGATAAAATTATTTTTTAGATATATTTTTTCTTTTATAAATAAATTACTATCCATAAATTTCAAGATAATTCTGTAAAAATAAAATAGTTTAAGCGGCAAAGTACCAACAATTTAAAGAATTTATGTTTTATCACTGCGGAGCGTGATTGCCCTTAATGTTTGATGCTGTAGATTTGCAAGACCATGTAACCTTGTACCCAAATAACCCAAAAGGTGTCTTTGTGTCTATCTCTGTGTGTATTTGCTTCTCTCTGTGGTTGTGACCAGCCTAGCTAAAGAGCGAAAAGTTACAGTCATCCTGAATAATAAAGGAATGACTATTTAGAAACGTTCCAGGATTAACTTCTCAAAGTAGGGTGGTATGTGAAAGTTGTGCGAAGAGCGCACACCAGATTTTTGGTTTTACTGTCAATCCGATTGACGCTCCAATTCGATGTTTTTGCCTTCTGAAATATAGTTTAATATTCCTGACTAGAAGTGAGTTATTGAAGGGGAATCGAAAGTTGTACAGGTGCCCAAACGGCCTTGATACTAAATGCCAAAAGTCCTCTACGAGACCAGTTTCACTGAGACCAGTTCCCAATCCAGTAGCACTTTCGGTGTCGTCGAGTCAACATCCCTTCAACATGGCAGGGTAAATGGATTATCTTCAATTATTATTCACCATTTTAGCTGTTTATGGATTGCACTGTGAGGTAAGCTGCTTTCTGTTTGTTGCCTCAATAACGGAGAGACACCTCGACATCTTCATCATCGTTTCAATACCGCCCTTTGTCATTTTGTTGCCAGCTGTTTTTTCTAAGGATTGCCCAAGGTTGGAAGGAATTGCCAGCTTTCATACAGAAATTAAAAAGTCATATTCGAAGTCAGCATGTCTTATCTTTAGCTTTTGTCTTTTCTTTTTTTTTTAATTCAATATTTTTTATTTTAAGTTTCTGAGTTAATAATTATATTTCTAACATAACTTGATTTATTATCAATAACTTTATCGTTGTTGTATATTTTTTAATAGTTGGATATATCTTTAAATAATTAAATTATCAATCAGAATGATTAGGTAAAAATATTCTTAGAGCCTTATTAAACCCTCATGGTAAAAAATATAACTATTTAAGAATAAAAATTTTTTATTAATTCTATTCGCAAATAATTCCATTTTCCATTGCTAATCATTAATTCCATTTTATACATTTATATATTTTAGACGTTTTAATTTTTATTATTATTTAACTTTGACCATTTTCAAACTTCATTTTTCCTTTACCCCCGTCTTCTTATCAAAATTCTATGGTATTATAAAAACAACTCTACATTTTTATACATGTTGACATTTTTTCTGTATGGGGCTTTTTATCTACAATATATTAATTAACATTACACTTAAAAATCATATATTAATTTTAAAAACTAATATAAATTAATATGTTTGTTGTATTATTTCTGATTTTTGGAAAAATTTATTTTTTTTTATTTCACATTGTTCAAACTAATCTAGAAACAATTTTTTTTCTACTTTAAAATTTAATCAATACTTCCATAGGGTTGCATATATAATACCAAATAATTTTATTAAGATTTGGTTGAAGAACTAAGGGAAAGAAGTTCAAAAATGGCCCCAGAAAAAAAAAAGCTGAAACGTCTTCAAAATGTCTGAAACATATAAATATATAAAATATAATTGTTTGAACATAAAATTATTATGTGGGTTTAATGATAATAAATACTATCTTTTCAACTGAGATACCGATTCTTTTGCTACTTTTGTTTGGTTCTGTAAAATTTCGAGTTCAATTTACGAATCTCTACGGATTAGGCAGAAAAACTTGTTTAAAGTGTTGCTGTAACTTGCTTAATGCCTTCTTAAATTTTGAACTTTCTTTAATTCATATTTCAAATAAAGCCCTCAAGAAAAAAAGTTATGAAAACTTAATTTAAGTCAAAAATGTGCTACGGTGCGCGAATTACAAAACGTCCCTATCGCGCATGTCTAAGACAACTTTTATATACCCATTACAACTAACCTGCTTACGTGCCCAAGTTTTATAATGGCCAGTGAGTTGTGTTGAAGTTATCACTATTTATATTTTTCAAAAAATAATCTCTAGTGAACAGAGAAGAAAATTATGAACAAAATCTTTTATATAATAATAATATTTTTTATCTTTATTAATTTAAAAAGTTCGTATTTTAGCTTTTCTCGAGATGGAAGAATTAATCTATATTCTATTCTTGCAAATAATACAACAATTTAACAGAAGATAACGAAGGAGTCATGCGATCGGGAAAGATCGTATGGTCTCGGTATTTCCCGTTTGAATCGGATTAATCTATTTTTCCTTTTATCTCCTTTATTCATAAATAAAATTCATTATTATTTTGTATTTACGCGTTGTATATTACTGTAAATAATAAGAACTGTTTATTATTTCCAAATAAACAAAATTAAAAATAGTTTTCGGGAAAATGTTTTAAAAGATCGGCATTTAAGCCCTGTTAGTCTATGTCGATGAGGATAAAATAAGCCTGATATTAAAGACCACTTAATTGTTCATTAATCTACCGAGCTTAATCAAAACCGTTAGAGCTACTGTTGAGAAAATCGAAAAAATGTGAAGAAACGATTCTATAAAGTGAATTTAGCAAAAATTCTTCGTATAACTTTTTTATAAATTTTTTTTAGATAATCTGTTTACTAACACATAGACATTTTGTGATTATTAGGGGACCTCAAAATATGTATTTCCATTGAAAACTCGAATTAGAAATTTTTCGAGATCGCTAAACTTTCCCTTACTATAAATTGAATTGTCGACAGGAAACTTACCCTTCATTTCAAACATGATTTTCAGTAAAGCCTATTTTTTTTTTTTTACCGTGATCTTTGATTGTTTTTATTAACCAACAGATGCTGATTAAATCCCTTTTAAATGAGGCCGTGTCACATGGACGTACCCAGAGGGGGGGGGGCGAGAGGTCAACTGCTCCCCCCTTAGAAGTATAAAATATTATATTAATTTAATAAAAAAAAAATTGTTTCCAGAAAATAATTATATTAACTAATAAATCACTGCTATAATTATATATACCTTTATTTAAATTTTGGTTTCATTTGCCTTTCCCGTGGTGAAATGTCACAGATTGATTACCTATAGCTTGTCCTTCTAAAGTTTTGATCCTAGGTACGTCCCTGACCTCTGATAATATTTCAATGAGAATAAGACTAAACTGATATTAAAGAACACTTGTACATTAAGATATTTTAATATCTTAATTTTCCGAGTTTAATCAAAATCGTTATAGGCATTTTCGATAAAATCAAATAAATGTAAAAAATCGATTGTATTAAGTGAGTTTCAGCCACAAATAGTTGATGTATTGACATATAGGCAAATACTTTACATATTAACGGTTAAAAATGTAGTTTCGTTATTTATTTATTTTTATTTTTTTTGTTCGCTCTTAAATGCACACAATTTTGTGAAACGTGGATATCTGAATTCAAGAGACTTCGAAACGTGTCTTTGTGACTTGTGCCGTCTAAAACTAGACTTTGAGTGTTTCTCCTTACTATGCATTCCATATATAGTACGTTTATTCATATTTAATCCACATTTCGAAATAAGAAAAAATTAATGGTGATTCCATCCTGTTTTTAGTCTATATTTATTTAAAAACTTACATTTAAACCTAGGTATAGTATAGTTTACTATAAAATATACTTTTCCCTACAAAAACTGGGACGCGTTTAATCGCAAAATTAGTTCTGTTTAAAAAATAGTCGGTTATAGTTTAATAGTGTTGGGTTAGTGAAACGGTTGGAAAGCACCGGCTCATGTAACTGCAACAAAGGGTTTCCTAGTTACGTAACCGGCCGGCTCTAATACAACAGCGCTTGTCCAATTAATCGCTTACATGAAATCATGTGTCCAATTAATTTTGTATTTTACTTTGTTTACTAAGTTTTCAGACCCGTGCCGAATAATTCTTTAGTGGTGCGTTTCACTTTAGTGGTTTACTAAGTAGGTAGAGAATTGAAGGAGTCACTCGTTACCTAGTCCTTGGTGTCATGTAACAGCTCCGTCAGTACTTGGTGTCATGTAACAGTTCCCAAGATGTAACTGCAAACTCCGAAGAGTGTTTTTCATTCTTAAGTGAATATTTGTCTGGAGAGACAAACATGATGCAAACATAATAAGGCAGGCATTAGATGCACATTTGCAACATTCATGTACCTATTGTACTTTCTAAATGAAAGTAAAAAAAGCTAGTTTAGTATATATATATGTATTTTTTTAATAATCTAGATCTTAAACCTATAATATTTTGCTAATGCTTTGAATGCTGACTACCATCAACGTTTTGCTACCATCAAACTTATATCGAAGTATGTTCGACATTTTACTTTCAAACCTTTAAGCCTTGAAACCTTAGCTAGAAGATCTAGTTACTATTCTTCGAAATACTTTCTTAAATGAACTTAAATTGTTAACTACAGAA
>NW_027115738.1:164467-167741 GCF_000696795.3 Halyomorpha halys | reverse complement strand
TATATATATATATCTGTGGGGTGTGTTTGTGAATTGCCTAGCTCAAAAACGAAAATTCGTATGAAACTGATTACACATTTAAGACTAAAATTTCGCAGTTACTTTTAGATGAAATCGACTGTCCTAAAGTGCCACTTTATAAAATCGAATTTTTTTTTCGATTTTATGCAAAACAGTTTCAATGATTTTTATTTTGAACTCAGTAGATCCATGTACAATTAATTGATCTTTAATATTAGCTATGTGTTCTCTCTTCATTGACATAGTATCACAGGGTTTAAATGCCGAATATTAAAAAAAATCTTTCCTTAAAGTACATTTAATCGTATTTATTTGAAGTAATTAACCATTTTACATTGTTATAAAAAATGTATATATATGAACTATGAAAGAATTTAATAACAGAGACAACCGAGCATTTCTGATTTCTCCCGACTGCAATCATAAAGTAAAGAGCTTTTTTATATTTTTTGAAACTGTTTACATTCCCGGCAGAATATTCGAGAAACCCTAAAATACAAATTTTTATAGCAACATGTTCAAATCATAATAAAAGGAAACTAAATTGAAAAAAAATATCCACACCAGAAAAAAACATTTCAGCCCAAGGAAAGGATTTTCGTTTTACACGGTCACAGGCGACGTTTGAAGCAATAATAATCAGGTGATATATTCGGGTCTCTTACAGTACATCTATATTAAAATAATATAATTATTATACTATGGAGATTCATACAATTTCTCCAAATCAAGGTAAAATCGGAAAACCCGTTTTCGACATGTAGGTGTCTCAAGGCAAATAGGTTTTTGCATGCGTTAGCAGAAGTAGGACACAGAATCTTATAAAATCAACTCACACAATCTCTGAAAACTTCATCAAAATCAGATCTACGATAGTGGGGTTATTCCCGAACATGGATTGGAATACTCACCGACAAACTTGCAGATAACCAATTCAAAACTTTTAATTTTCTATTTTGTTTTATAATTCACCACTTCTAAATGGACAAATATTTTTAATAAGAATAATGTAATTAGGGTTGGATTATAAAAATGAATATTTTTTATTAATGATATACCTTCTTATACCCAACTAATATTATCAATACCAATTGGTTGGTAATGAATGAAAGGGTGTCATAAGATAAAAGGTTAATACCACAAGTTTTTGTTTAATATCTGGAGACCACAACTCTACAATAGTAATGTTGTTAATAAAGAACAATTTTATTTTTATTAGAAAGGGATGATTGATGCAGCGGTACAGAAAAATAAAAATAGTTTTCAACTATTTATCAATATTAATAAGGTCAACCTTTCGGTCCACAATGCAGGTCTTCATCAGGGCTACAATAAAAAGGTAAAAAGCAGGTAAAGATAATATAAGAGCACAAGGCACCTTTTTCTGGCGTAGGATTTGTTTTAGTACTAGTAGGGAAATGGTGGAACCCTTTTGGTATATGTAAGTAAATGAAAGAACCCCTACATTATCATTTGATTCTGAGTGTCAAATATCGTCTTCTTTGCAAAAGCTAAGATAGACTAGGACACCTATCCTAGACCTAGGCAAAAATGAACAAAATCTGATATTGTAGGTTCAAAACTATGTTGAGTTGACTTGGGATGGCCCACTTCTAACTTTTATTTATTTAGTTTAGTTTTAACTTTTATTGGAATAATACATTGTTCCACACTCAAAAGCAATAGGTATTAGGGATGTAAGTACTGAATCAAATATATACCACATATACATAGCGAATAAAAATAAAAATGTAAATAAATAATAATAATCAAAAAATAAAACACAATAAAATAATTAAGTATAAACTAAATTGGATAAAAATAAAATTTCCTTAATTATTTTGTGGAACCACAGTGTTGTTGTTTCATCTTATTCCAGTGGTTCCTAGTATAGGATATACTATGAAGACCAATAAGATATAAACCTGCAAGTTGAGGAAGATATCTATATAAACAATATCGTATGTCTACATTATATGTACAAACAATTGATGTTGGTTTGTTCGGATGGATGTAGTTTTATACATCCAGTTTCTCATATGATTTAGTTTCTATGTCACTTCTTACATTCTTCCATTACCTTTTTTGTGTCATTTATATTTAAGTTCTGATGAAAGTAGACTTGCATTGTAAGTCGGGACGTTGGTCATTAATTTAGTTTTACGTATTACAATGAAGATTGTCTAATGATAGTTAGGATGCTTTTTAAATAATTCGTGTTATGTTATTTCTTTTTACGATTGCCCCAAATTTCATACTGGAAGGACCTCTTCCAAACTGATTGGACGAATAAAGTCGTTAACACATTTCTGAGCCATCAGAGGTGCGCCCAACTCAGTAAATCATCATCGGCATGGGTGTGTAGTGGCGGCCCAATCAGATCGGAATGGAACGAATAATATTTTGGGTACTTGAGAGATGTCGCTCCGACTAACGGCCCGATCCTGTAGGCTACGATGAGTTGGTGACCATGGGCTTGCAAAAGGTCGAGGCCGATTTGGAAAGTGAGCGGTTCTCGCGGAGTTGGCAAGATATTTAGCAATGATAGCAGCGCTAGCGGAGGCTATATGAGTCGAGTCCTGCTAAACTGGGCTATTTCCAGCCTATGCTCCGAATCATAGATTCTCAATTAGCTTAAGGAATCTCTATCTATGGCGAAATATAAATAATTTATTTTATTTATTGCTATTTACAGCTGTACATTATAATACATTTAGTAAATTTGATATCAGTTAAAATGGAGTGTTACAGGCGTGTAGAGAAACTACCCATTGGTAGCATGCGAAATATCTATGCTTTCCCCGAAAATATTAAATTTTAATTTGTTTAAAGGTCATTGGAGGTGGAAGGAATGCGGGGATTTTGTATTTTATAACCGGTTCACAAATTTTTTTTCGCCTAGACACCCTTATCAGATTAAAATACATTTGCTGCATAATTATTCATTGAGTGGTAAAAAGTTTGGTAAACGAAGATAAATCAGTACAAAGTAAATACTGGCACTGCTGCCCTAATGTACAGCTTTAGAGTTGTCTGAACCAGTGATGCGGCGAGAGAGATGCGCTGGGATCTCTTGAGCTCTTCTCTACCCCTCACACGTGGGGGATAGAGAGTGGGCTCAGGGATCCTCAGGTCGATTGTGTAAATACTGTATATATTATTTTATTTTTCATACAGATAGTTTGATTATGTTCATCTTGCTTATTCTTTTGTTTTTATATATTTTAAGAGAGTTTTTATTTTATTTTTTATT
>NW_027115738.1:160966-164325 GCF_000696795.3 Halyomorpha halys | reverse complement strand
TATTTTATCATGAACATTTTTTTTATTTTATTATGTATCAGATTCATTCATCACTATTACCTATTGCCCACAACTGTGTGGCAGATTGTAATATCTATCAATAAATAAATCTATCAATCAAAAATAAAAAAGAGTTGTCTGATGTGATGTCTAAAATTAAAACATGAATTCAGTTCCTCAAAATAAGAAAAAAATTCCTATACAGATGCGATAAATCATTCTTTAGGAGATATTAATGTTTTAAGATATTCATTGTATGGTTGTTTAGGTTAGAGTAAATTAATTAATATGTGTTCTAGATACTTTACTAATGAAATTTAAACATATAAGTTAATAATTAGTGCTGTTCAAAGTGTTTTATAGCACTAAGGCCAGCGTGGTCAAGGATGGTTAGGAGTAGCCTCAGACCATGAGCATTAAGACATGCAGGACATCTTTCTTGGCAGTGGTCAAAAGGCATTGCAAATTTGTTATTGTCCTTAATTCTTTATATACAATAATAATTGAAACTTGTAAAACATTAAGAAATATCCGTTCATACTCGGCCACTGTCGCTGTAGAAGAAAGATGCCACAGCCTCTCTAAATGCTTAAGATATTTTCTTGGAACAACATTTAGCATGAATTTTTATATTTACTTAAATAGTTGTAAGAACACGTATTAATTTATTTATTATAACGATTCATTTATAATAATAAACCTCTTAAAACGTGAGTATCACCTAAACGATTGAGATCTTCAATTCATATTTTCGGTAAGGACACTTAACTGTGTGTGTGTATATATGGGGGAGGAGAGAAAGAGGGAGGGAGCCGTATTGGCTACGACGTTTGCAATAGATTCTAAAAGTTAACCAAAGTTGAGCGTGGTCAGCACTTGGATGAATGACTACTCAACGTATTAGTGGCAACTCACAAATCAAATAATAGAGATTAGGACTGATTACCCAATCTCGTATATATATATATATATGAAAAATAATGAAAATTTGTTCAAGTCTAACATAATCAAATTTTAGACGTGAACAAATTACTTTTAATCACAGCATTACATTTAAATATATTAATTTTAATAGTTCCATTTAATTTGTACAACATTTGTTAGGTGTAATTTTATACCGTAGCCCTATACAGCATCAAATTCTACGTCCACTGAATACTAACGATGTGCACACTACAGTTAGCAGATACGTCTGGCTGCCGACAGTTAACTTTTCAGATATGCCATTTTAGTTTTGGATGACAATACACAGTCAAATATGTATACAGTTAATGACGTTCGGTAAAAAAAATTTAAAAATAAATAAAAATTATATTATCAAAATTGGGTAAATTGATAATAAAATAAACCAATTTCAAACAATCGTATAATAAATAATTAATCTAATAAATAAAAATGTTAGTGTTTTTCTATGTGAGATTTTTACTATTATTTTTCCTCGTAAATACACTGTGACAGGAGCCCTGGCTGTGGAGGTCTCCATTGCGTAAGAATTCCGGAACGAGAAACTCCTTTCCTTCGATTCGAAGGCAACATTACATTCTCCCAAAAGGTACTCACCGAATTTTTTGTTCATTTTATGACAGTCGGTTATAACAGTACTTTTTACTTATAACTATTTGCCTGTTAATTAATATCAATTGGCTATCGGATTGGAAACATTCTTAGCACTGCGACCGGCCTTCAACTACCCACTGGTTGGGGAAAACATCTTTGCTGGCCCATTAGTCTCTTTCCGCATAGCAAAATTGATCTTTTGCTCTTCTAATTTTTTTTTATGTTTTTGTTTAAGAGATAATTCATGAAAAAGTTGAAATTATTCGTCTGAACTGAGCATATTCTAGTCATTCATAATTTCAAAAACATTTTGCGTCCCAAGGAAGACCCTTAAATAAGATTCTATCTAGAAATATCTATTTACCACAACTTAAGAAAAAATTACAATTTTTCGAAACATCCAAAACATCAACCACGTCTATAAGCAATTCCTTCAAGGTTTCTTTAAAAAGAGATTTCTTTAATGGCTATTTTTCAACTATCATAACTAATGACTACCTTGAGCATTCACTCGATAAAAAAACTTCCTTGGGATTCGTTCAGAAGTAAAAAAAAACATTAGGGAATAAAAATGATACCATTAAAATAACAAAGGTTATCCAAAAGTTCGTTATTGAATCATATCAAATGTCCTACGTTTCAGCCGATCCGGCCTTCATCAAGGACAATCATAATTTTTGTTTCACAGCCTATGTAAAACTTTGCAGGCTATTATGCCCAAGTGAATTTTATTTCTTTTATATATTTATATTGTGTACTATTATATTATGTTAAATTTATAGACAATGATAATAGGGATCATATAACTCATTCAGACCATTTTTGCATATATATAAATTATATAACAAAATAAGAAATATAAAAAACATTCAAAAATTTATAACACTAATTTAAATAAAAAAACTTAAGATAAACTCTTGAACATAATCATTCCTATGATTCAAATAAACACTTTCAAAATAAACCTGTATTTGCCGCTATAACATTTAATAGTAAAATCTAATTTTTTCAAACACTATAAGTACAGTTTTTTATATACTAAATTTATAAATTAATGTTGAGACTGTTAAAACGTTGGCCAAAACGGTGGACATGTCCTATGGATAGAAAAGATGTGTTGAGACTTTTTGAATAACTTTTGGTATTAATAATAAAACTGCCAGATTTTAAAAAATAATAAAATAGATATAAATATAAAATTATATTTACAAAAATAAAAAAAAATAAAATATATCTTTCCCATCTCCATTTCGCATGTTTTAAAGAAAGTTTTTCGTCATATTATATATTAATGTGCTTAGCCTTTAACAATTCATAGATATTAAAAATCAATAATAGTTTTTAACACACAAAATAACACTGAAAAGTACATTCACAAACTCAATTTTTATATTGTGAATAAACTTCTTCGACAAAAACTGATATGGTCGCATGTTATCTCCTACATTATTCAACTTGAGTTAAAGCAACTTTTCGATGAACTGGATCGAAGATATAACTCAATGTGCGTTCTCTTACATTCCAATGATTTTGCCATTTTTTCTTCGAAAGATGAGGCGGTTGCGTTCTCTAATTCGGAACTATCAGTGTATATCAAAAATGTTTCCGGAATATTTCTAGAAGACGGATTGGATATGTGTTATCATTTTACAAGTTTCGATTATCCTTCTTCGTAAAGAATTAAGTTTAATTATCAGGGTTTTCATACACTTTATATTTAATCACGTCAAAAAAAAAAACGAATCCAGTGATGTCAGATCTTGAAATCGTGACAATTACACATATCGAGTTCTATTCGAATA
>NW_027115738.1:158987-160878 GCF_000696795.3 Halyomorpha halys | reverse complement strand
ATATATATATATATATATATTTGTGTAGGCACGCCAGGGTCCCTATGAAGATACGTCCATAAAAGTTTCATAAATACCATCATATGGATTTTTTCTTCTTGTTTTGAGATCCTTAATTCATATTTTCAATCAGGATACTTAAACTGAATCACCTTATACAAAGGTGACTGCACCGAAAATCTAGATATGATATTCCCCGAAGATTATAAATCAAGGTCAACGCACATACGAAGATTAATGGACAGGCCACAAGAGGTTAAAGTGTTCTTGATAAAGGCGCAAAACTCTTAATATTTTTTCTTGATTGTAGGAAGATAGTCCGTGTGACGGTCAATAAACGTATCAAAATAGTAAAAGAAAACTATTTATTGTTAACTAACGTTTTGTCCCACTTTGCAGGGCTGTCAGATTGAAACAAACATGTCAACTCCATTACATTAAGCAGTTGACATGTTTGTTCCAATTTGACAGCCCCGCGTAGTTGAGCAAAACGTTAGTTAACAATAAATAGTTTTCTTTTACTATTTGATACCTTTGTTGACCGCCACCCGGACTATCTTCTTACAATCTACTTCATATGGTTAACTATCTTCTTCCAATTTTTTTTTTTTTTTTTTAGTGTTTCAGTTTCATATATTTATTATTTCTAAAGTACTTGCTTGGAGTTCTATCAGTGGGTCGATTCTCCACGTCATGTCACTATGTCACCTACAGCAAATTTACTTGTTGTATATATGTGTATACCGTTGTAAATAACAATAAATAAATTATTATAAAATAAAAAAAAATAGAACTTGCAATATTTATTTTTATGACATGTAAAATTATTGTTTTTGAAAAAGAAAAATTTAAAAAGAAGCTAGTGACGAACTTTACTCCCTCAGTTGCCCTGAAGAAAACTTGCAATTCTATAAATAATTCCTACTTCTTTGGTGTTATCCTCCAACCCCGTTCTTTTCGATTTATTGCCTGCTCAGCTAATATAATATATACCTACCTAATATAGAGATTTATTTTATATGTGTGTATGTGTGTGTGAAAGATATTGGAGCTTTCGTTTCTAACCGCGATGAATTGCAGAAAGTAAAGGATCCCTTCTCGGCCTCCACACGGATTGGACAGCCTGTGAGTGTGCCCGTAAGATGTCGCTACTACTATCTTCTTTCGGTTTCCAAAGATAGGAATGCGATTTCACCATATACTATTAATATAACCACGAATGAAACGCGTTTAGAAATCTTCGCCCGAGTGGTCTTCGACTCAATCAGAGTTTGAAGAACTTTCACCTCACTGACAAAACAAAACAATTCAAGTTATTTTAATTTATTAAACCGAAAAATAGAATAAGTTTTATATTATTTCTCTTCATTGCTTTGGTTGGCGATATCTTATATTTGCAATAACTTTTCAATTGTTTTAATCAGGTTCCGCTTCTCAGTCCATTAGCTTCAGGCTGCCTCCAGTCCCTCAACCAGTGGATGCGCAAAAAGTAATTGCAGTTACAATTACAATTGCTTTGCAATTTGAATAAGCTGGAATAAAATTACAATTACACATTATTATCATCTACTATTTAATGAACCACTGATAAATTACTATTACTATTAGTTGAACCAAATCACTCGCAATTACTAGTTACAGTCAAATAAATTATTTTTTACCCTCAACACAAAAAGAACGATTTAAGAGTGAGGCTCCTCTCTTTAGTTTAGTAGCCAAACAATCATAAGTGATGTTTCTTCACAGATTTTAAACAGAATAAAATTGTCAGATAAAGCTGGAGTAAAGTAAAAGTCTCCATAAAGTAGCATTATTTGGATTGAACTCGTCAAGAACTTTGCAGCTTAACTTACACAATAAAACTTACCTGCTAAATAAATATAAATTTTAT
>NW_027115738.1:142311-158872 GCF_000696795.3 Halyomorpha halys | reverse complement strand
ATTAATTTTTTAATTTATTTATTGTGTAATATTACATTCTGGTGGTCACGGTAGCAGCGTGGTAACGCGTCAGTCTACCAACCCGAAGGTTACGAGATCGAGTCCTCGGCCCTACCCGGGTTTTTTTCAAGCTTATAAATATGCAATACTCACTTACAACCTCCCCCCGGGCATTGTAAGCCAATGGGTGGCACTCACAAAAATAGGCGAGGGAGTGACGAACCCACCCTATGAAAACCTTGGACCTCTATGGTCTGTCGCGCCAATAATAATATTACATTCTGTCATATTCATTAACAACGTTAATATGAACCATAGAGGTCATTATTTACAAATATATAAATTAAATGATAACAAATTAAGAAAAATAATTTAAACTTAAATTAAAATGATATCTTAAATACAATCATTTTTAAAATATAAAGTAAAATTATAAGTATAGCTTCATTATTTCTTGTTACCAGTTCAACTTTATTTTTACTACTTTTTGATTCAATTTTATTTTTCGTTCCCCCCACATTCAACTTTACTTCTCCAATTTAAATTTATTTTTGCAATATTTTCATTTAACTTTATTTATACTACCATCTAATTTGACTTAGATTTTCCTAAACTCTAATTAAATTTTATTTTTATTTCTTTCTAATTCAACTTTATATTTTGGTTTTCCTAGTTCAACTTATTTTTGTTTATTTTCCTCATTCATTTTTGATGCCTACTCATTCAAACTTATTTTTCTTATCTCCTGATATTTTTTAACCTACTAATTACAATTTTGTTAAATTATGGTCATGTAGTAAAATATTTTGTTTTATAAAAAAATCAGGTATTACATCAACTATGTCGATTGTTACCGATGACACCTAATATACCTGTTGTTCAGTTGCCTTATACTAGTCTTATAGTTGTTTTATAATTATCGTATAGTTTCCTTATACCTATCGTATAGTTGCCTTACACCTAATCGTATAGTTGCCTTATATCTATCGTATAGTTGCCTTATACCTATCTTATAAAGTCTTTATACCTATCGTATGGAGTCTTTATACTTATTCTATAGTTGCCTTCTACCTATCGTATTGTTATCTTATATCTATCGTATAGTCTTGATACCTACCGTATAGTTGCCTAATTCCTGTCTTATAAAGTCTTTATACCTATCGTATAGTTGACTTATACTTATAGCATGTGTTATTGTGAGTTGACGATGCTAAGATTTATATTGTAATATTGCAGTTGCGGTCCGACACTTGAGGGTGACATGGTCTCGAGGCGGCGGATACTCTCCCGGTCGAGGGACGACCTCAACCTGGAGGCTGGTCCTGGCTACACCCAGCAGGAGGAGGAAGAGGACGTCTGGTACAACAAGGACAAGCTCTATAGGGTCAGTATAATATATTTACATTTTACCTTATATATACTAATCCCTAATTAGTGTATTTTATTAATTGAAATTTAACATAGTGTTCTTTTCTCACTGGTTTTATTGTTATACATAGTCTGATAGGATCGAATTATTTGAATAGAAAATAGATAAGATCCACTAACCCCGTTGTCATATCATGTACCACCATTACTTATTAGTATCTAAACCTTTTAAAGTTTTTGATAAGAACTGCAGTAGTGTGGATTTTTATACTAGAAAATTATTTAAAAATTAAATTTATTCAATTAGAATATAAATAAATTATACGTGATTTGGGCAATTGGGCTACAATAGGGAGAAAATATTTTTATAACTTAGATGAATCAATTGTTCCTTGATAACTTTTTATTGAAAATGGCCATTTATTGCTTATTAATGTTACTTATAACATCAGAATAATGGTGGTTAAGGTTTTTTGAATCTGATTTAAAGTTTATGGTATGTTTAAATAAAATAAATTTTATCCAATTTTAGTCCCAAAACAATCTATATTTCAATAAGTCCAACGTTTCAGCCAATTAGGCCATCCTCTAAGACAATCTATCACAAACAGCTTTTATTATACATTTTTAACAATTTTAAACAAACAACAATATTATTAACAAATTATCGTACCTTTTTAATACAATTTTTGAACAACATCAATTTTAAAAAACTTTATGCAGGCTATTCTGCCCACGTCATTAATTTCAGTACACAATTAATGAAGCTTATGAAACATTAAAACATTAGGGGATCATATAAATTTAATAATAAGCAATTCTTAGCTTTTGTCCTATTTTGTTAATTATTTATTAATTATTATTCATATTAAATTAAGAATTAAGACTTTTAATTTTCACTATTATAATTTATCACAATTTTTGTAGCCTTTCCCGCACTCAGATCAAGTATTTAATTTATTTATTTTAACTATGTTTTGCTTAAATTTCCTATTTTTTTTTATTATTACATTTCATATCAAGGTTCATTATAATTATCAACATTAATCTTAGCCCATATTTTTCATAAATTAATTTTACTTAAAATCTCTGTATAGTTTTGGTTCAGAGTTCTTGTGTCTGTTTTAAAATCCTGTGTATAATTAATGTTTTCTGATATGAAAATGGACCCAAGTATTTTTCCTTTGAATGTATTATTTTCTTTACGTGAAATCATAGCATTTTCAAAATCGAATGTGTGCTGGTTTTTGGTTCCATGCTGCACTAATGTATTATGGTATGATTAAATCTTATAATAGCTTGGGAGGGGAGAGTGGGGAGCGAAACGTCTAGAAAAACAAATTAAGTTGAGAGATAAGGATCAAAAGATATTTGTGTTTTTATTTAAATTACATACTGTCAAACTAAAACTTAATATATAATATTATAATAAACTTAATATTTTATATTAGAGTTAGTTTATTTTTTTAGTTTTATTTATTTAAATACATTGAGGTTTAATTCTGATTTTTTAAAAGAGGTGTTTCAAACCCACTTAGATTTCTTCTCTATAACTAGTTTTATATAAACTGGTCTTGGTAAATATTGGTATTGTGCTCGTTACAATTGAGAACTACTCAATTATGAAAGTAATATATTAGTAAAATGTGAAAGTAATATATTTTGCAGCATTGCGATCGAGATATCTAGTTGGGTAATTTATTTCTAAATACAGTTGGTCAACTAGTTGATGTAATATACTCGTAGTATGCCGATTGGCCAACAGCGCTCCCGATTACAGTGAATGAGTCCTTAATGAACGGAAAATAGACCAGACAGAACAGTTCTCTAGCAACAACAACATTTCTTCAACAGTAACTCATCAAAACAAGCCGCTTTTCACTAATATTTCTTCTAATATTAATGCATGTTTTTATATCTTATACTTATACTTCAAATTTTCATAAATTTGTTATGCTTAACAGTTCAGGATTTTAAGTTTTCAATTTACTTAAAAGGTAAAATAAAATATAACACGATAATCACTAAAAACGTTTTTAAATAATAAATAGAAATAACTAATTTATAAATTTTACTTAAAACTGCAGAATAATGGTGATTAAGTTTTTTTAATCTAATTCAAAAATTATGGCATATTTAATTTTGTTAATGGCTTGGGGTCCGAAACGTCTGAGAAAATAAACAAAGTTAAGAGATAAGGATAAAAGGATATTTGTGTTTAATTGAAGTTATTCCCTCTCAAACAAAATAATAATATATACTATATGAATAAAAGGATTAATTTTTATTTTTGTCACTTATGAACTATAACTTAAACATGATGAAAAGTACAACTTAGGTACACATTAAATCAGTATAACACTTTATTTTCCCCTCCCTCACCGGCCACCCGATCTTGATTACATTTACCGAATTTTCAAACGTTGAGGCAGCCCATCAAGACATCATTCGAAGAACATGTTAACCCCCCCCCCCTTCGAATTTACAACACTTAATACTATGAACGGTTCCGAAGCAGCAGCACCTCCCCACTCTCGCTTCCTTCACCTTTCGCTTTCCCTATAATATATCCAGGTGGCTGTGGCTGTTGCGACACTCCTCTTGCAACATCCTCCCTATCCCTTTGCCCGGCCAGTTTACTCTGTCTTTGGTCACTTCACGATTCCGATCGGACTTCACCACTCCTCGCATTCCGGACTACATCCTCTAATTAGTTCATAATTAGCACCAAATCATCAAATTGCAAGTTAATGCAAACAAATTTCTAAGAGTACTAACGTATATAGTTTCTTACATATCATGTAGTTATGGTCATCTTATTATGGCCGCCGGAAACGCGGGGACAATTGCCATTGAGGTTATGAACTATAATAAAAAAAATGTCAATATTTTGAGCCCAAATGATTTCAAAACACTTGCGGGATATTACCGAGTTACTTGAAACATTGAACTTTAGAACCGGTTGTGCATTTCATTTAAAAACGGTTACAACGCTACACATGGATAGACTTAACTCATTTTAATGAAAAGTTTTAGTTTTAGAACCTTGAATTGTTTCAAAACATTTATGGGATCTCTTTAAATATTTTTTTTTATATCTTTATTGTAATTTACAACTGTACATAGTTATACATCAAATAAATTTTATGTAAGTTCATAAAGGCATGTAAAGAAACTTCCCATTAGTAGCACACTAATAACGTTTTTACTGTAGAAGATTTCGTTGCCAACTTCTTTTCAGGCGCCTTGGAGGCTTGTCAGGAATGGAAGAGGAAGCAAAGTTAGAAACTAGTGGGTTTGGGTGGTTAGGGAGTTTGTTATGGAAGGAACGATATCCAGTTCGGGCTTGATCGGTTACATAGGGAACATTAAGGTCTTTATTTATGATTTTATTTGTGACAAAGTAAGGAGCATTGAGAATTTTAAGAAGGATTTTGGATTGTGAGGATTGGATACGAGAGGAATTTGAAGGTTTAGTGAAGCCCCAAAGCTCAACTCTGTATGTTCAGATAGGCCTTATTACGTCTTTTGTAATGGATTGGAAGTTTAGATCGTTTGTCTAGAAAGTGCTGTAATCGTCAGAATCGACGTGCAGTTTCTTGTCTTTTCAGTCTTGTGTGAGGATTATAAGTTAGTCGTTTGTCCAGATGTAGTGCAAAGTAGCGGATCTGTTCGACAGGAGTAAGGGCAACATTATTAAAATATCTATATAAGGCAGTCGTTAGGTTTACGACAATGTGTAAAGGTGATGGGTTTGTTGGGATTTATTTTTATCGTCAACTTTGACACCATTCTTCAAGGATTGTGACATGGGATTAGAGAGTTTGGGATGCAATCAAAGGGTTATTTTTAACTGCGAGCACACATGTGTCATCGGCATACGTGGTTAGGATAGTGTTAGGATTGGTTGGGATGTCAGCTCTATAGACTGTGTAGAGGATGAGACCGAGAATACTTCCTTGAGAAACACCAGCGGACTAATCTTGAATAGTTTGAGCCATGAAACATGAAAATTGGTTAAGCAGTTCAAAAAATCTTTACACGTTTACACGATCCCAAAAATTTACACTGTATAAATTTAGAAATATCTTTTTTGAGACGAGTTAATAAAAAATAAAAAATTAGGGTTGTACATAAAAATTGTGTGAATCACGCACAGCACCAGATATCATTTTTTTTAAATGATCTGGGATTCTTCTTGAAGAAGTTAAACCATTTAAATCTAATAAACCAATGTCAGTATAAGCAAAGTAATGAAAAAGTACGGAATTTAATGTGTTAAATTCACTTAACACTTATATTTAAGTCTTTCTGTTGACAGGGTAATATCATAAAATGATTCTCAGTATTCTCAATGTTGGTTCTAATACAATTTAGCATTGGATGAATGATTAAGACCAAATTATAATATTTTATATTGCTATAATTTCGTTTTTCTTATATCGTTTATGTTTTAAAACTAGATAGTATTAATTTCAAATCGAAGTAGGCTAGTAAGTAAAAGTCTGAATGCGCACACCATAAGAATTTTTTTATTGTACATCTATATTTCCATCCTCGAACCTTCAGTCTCAGGTTTTCATACATTAATATGAATTTGAAAAGTCTTGCTTCAAATATTTACCTACTTTATTGATACATGTTACATGAATAAATCTAAAAAGTATGTTATAAATATGTATCTCATGCCACACCGAAGAAAAAGTAAAAACAAATTATTTTTCGGATTACCCAGCTGAGAGATTATGACGCCTGGAAGAAACTGCTCTTAGATAAGCAACTTAGGCAAGCACAGTTGGGCTTCCGAGATGGTTGTTATTATTATTGTTACTATTATTATATAAACTGTGAAATATTTGTTAACATTTAAAGAGAGCGAGAGCCGTGGAATGTTGTAAGAGCCTGGATGCGGAAATATCATATCGGCTGTAGCGAATGTCACGCCGTCGAGGAGTCGCTGTTTCCGCTATCTGTGGCTGTTATCGCTCCTTACTTCTCATATCGTTGCTATAGCGATCCCGAAAACTAGAACTGAAATCCATGGTGACGGTGATGGTTTTAGTCGCAGGCAATGCCATCGGTATCGTGGAAGTACTATTGTATTATCAACAACAACAACTGCCACATATATACGCTCTAACATGGACTGTCTCACCAACCTTCTAAACTGATAAAATGGCCTGAACCACAACGTTATTACGACCACATTCGAATTCAAGTTCGACTAAAAACATTGAAATAAACATTGAATTAGGTTTCCAATAGCATCGTACACCTATAGGTGAATTATCTCAACAAAAAATTTAACTTTTATTAACTTATTTTTTACTGTATGTTATTACCTATGGTAACAGTTGTTACTAAAGAATGGGCATTCCTGAAGAAAGGTAATTGTCACATTGTTGCGTCTCCTTTGTAATGAGGTAGAAATGGGTGATTCTTCTGTGACCCATTCTCAGTCTAGTCAGCATAACCTCCGTTGTAAGGTCCGATAAAGCAGGATATATGTCCCAGAAAGTTGTTTTTTCATTTTCATAACCTCTTTTCTATGACATTTGCGGCCGGAGAAACACCAGAGTCCAACTTCCTTCGTTATAATTTTCAACTTGCTCGCAGGACTTTCATCCCTGATATACTGTCACCCATCTTTAATTTCCCTTATAAGGAGCCTACTCATCTCTGAGTTAAAATGGCTTTGCCACGTCCCTGAAGCGTGAGCGTTCGATCAGCCAGTTCGTTTCCTACGATTCCCATGTGACTTGGAACCCATATAAATTGTACTGACATGCCCAGATTTTCTAGGGTGGTTAGATAGGAATGGATATTAAAAATTTTAGTGTGTTCTGAATACATACAATGTATGGCTCTTAGCAAGCTTAGTGAATCTGTTATTATTAAGATATTTTTATGGATCAAAGACATACAGCAATATAGTGGTGCTACTATTGCATTGAGTTCGGCAGTAAATACGTTACACAGCTTGTGAAGTTTAATTAATTAATTAAGCGTTGAATTAATAGGAACGAAAGCTAATGCTGATGACTGTTCTGACTTAAATCGGTCTCTGTATATTATATAAGCTGTCGGCAAGTTTTGGATTGGGCGAGAAAAGTCAGCCTTATATTGAGACAGGAGTTCAACAATATCAATATTAATCGAGCCCCTTGCTTTAGGTTTCTTGTATGTTATCATTTTTCTCTTCTCTTATCTCTATCAACAATGTCTAAAAGTATATGACGGATTTTAATACTACACAGTAATGGACAAAAAACACTCTTATTTTTGCAGCATACTCCATAATATTATGTGTAGGGATAGGTAGGGTAGACTTGGATACATAAGTACAGATAAAAAATACAGTCTAAACATTTCTGTTCGTATTTCAATCTGAAAACAAACTAAGAAACTTCCTCTTCCCACTCTAATCAAAATTATTAATCATATTGATTAATTATCAAATCAATCAATCAAATTATTCTTAATAAAAAAAAAAGATTGAATTACTTTGGTCTTGAATTTGTGACGATACAAAAGATGATGGAAGGAGCTTCGGACATACATTTGGCTACTTCCACATAAATTACATACCTGAGTACTTACCATGATCAATTTTATTCGTTTTAGTTTTCTTTTTTTTTTAATTAACTCCTTTTTTTGTGACGAATATGCTACAATATAAAATTAAAACAATAAACAAATTATTATTATTCTATTTACTAAGGTTTGATAGATACGCTACGTAAATCTTTGTGTCAGACGTAAACCTCTACGGGGCTTGATGATTTTGACTCAGGATACCTCAAAACGTTTATTTCCGTCGAAAACTAGAATTCAAAATTTTTCCCGATCGCAATTCTTTCTCTTAATATATATTTCATTTATAGGTAAGACGAAGTAATAAATTAGATCATAAGAAAAGTACAGGCACTGTAAATACAAGGAGGTAGTCTATAATGGATTTTTACTGATAGTGGATGGAAATCGTTCTAAGAGGTAGCAGATTCGATTCTGTGTTTTAGTCGTAATATGCCTATCAATATAAATCTTACTTTCTTCCGTTGCTTGATTGCTACGACAAAACGTTTTATGGAAATTTGCTCCAATTATTGCTTTAGTTTCCTTCGAAGGCTTTGGACTCCATATGATACAATGTTTTATATTCATAGGATATTCAAAGAACATACATTCATCTGATCATTACCTTTTAAGCTTGTTAAAAACACCTTATCATTGCTACAACAATCATTTATTATATTTTAATATCCATTACATGACGAAGTTAGGTTCATTGTCAGCACATAGACAAGGTCTGTCATACAGTCTCTCCGTTATATTACTTGCAGGACTGATTGCTGTCACGTGGAAATGGACCCCTAGAAGATATAATTGGGTCAATAAGGAGCGACTAGCGGGCGGGAGGCCATTGGCTGTCGGTTCACTTTCACTGCACCAAGGACGTCCTCCCCTCCCTCCATCCCCTCTACGTCGCATTTCATTTTCCTATTTATTTGTATAAAACCATTTTTATTTATTTATTATAAACTATTTGATCTATTTACTCTTTGTAAGTATTAACAATACCCACTCACAACTAAGACTTATTATTATATACCAATAATAACACATTTTAACATTTAATAGTAAATAACATACTTATTAAACAGTCCTAGGAAAAAACATTATAACATTTTATTAACAGTCATATAAATATATTTTTTTTTATTCATTATAACTACATATTATAATTTTTTTTATACCTAAGTAAATATTGTAGTGGTCATAACCAAGGTCAAGATTTTTCTACAATTGCGTATTTTTCTTACATGCTGTTTTCAAATCGCTGATTAAAAATCTTTACAACTCAATGTATCTAAATCAACTAGCCAAGTTCCATCTTGCATATTTGACAATAAATATATATATTTGCATATTTAGAGTATTTAAAAAAAATAGAATTCATTTAATTTTGAATACAACAAACAATATAATGAACACTATCTTCAACAATTCACACCTAGCGATTGGTATGGATTTTCTTCATTTCTCGAAATTCCACTTTTCCTCCTGTTTTCATTTTAAACATTACTCTCCGCTTTAAGTTTAGTTTGTAACTTAATTTTCTTGCGGATATTATATATTCATTATTTTCAAAATACCAAAAGGAAATGCGTCATTTAGTTCACAGTTAAAATCTTGGAATGATCTGTTTAAATTCAAAGATTAGTTACAATTGAGGGGAAAATTAATTATCTCTCAAAACATATTTCAAGAGAAAAAAAAAATTACAGTTCGATCGACAAGTCAATAGAGGTGTGCTCTATTGTTAGTTTTATTTCTGTTACGCATGTAACTTGACATGGGATTGTTTTTAGATATTACAAGAAATTGGCAGCGTATGAGACACAATGCCTCTAAAATTAAAACACATGATTTCAATTTGCTTACCAAGAGGAATAAAATAACTCTTATTGATTAATAATATTATTCGAATGGAGTTGTTTAGAAAATCGGCCATGTAGTTTTTCTGTATTGTGATTTTTAATTTTTTTTTTTATGTAGGATGATTTATTCCGGATGAGGTCAAGAAAGGTAAAAAATATTAAGAAAACTTTATTAGTAGCCGACGTAGGGATGTGACAGCTTAGTGAGTTAGGACATTGGTTCGAGAGCGCCATGTTTGGAACGTTGTTGGTTCGATTCCCACCTGGGAAAGTTATGGGGAAGTTCTCGGTGGTTTTGAGAAGTGAACTTGACACTCCCACCTTGGTTGACAAGCTACGGTAACTTCAAGGTAGCTTCCAGGGGGTTGGCCAAAAGACCACTAGGCCCACCTACCGAACTAGTTCCCCCCACCAGTTACCAATACCAAATACCGAAGTAACCAATTTTTGGCCCCTTTTTGCAGGGTTTCATCTTGTCTGGGTTACAATATTAGTATACTTAACTGTATTATTGTATATATAAAGACTTTTTTGTAAATTTAATGTTTTTTTTCTGTATTATTTATAGCATATTGTGGGTATTTACTGCATAAAAGTCCAGGCCTTTATTATAACCCAGATATTAACATTTCATAGATTAATGAGAAATAGTGTATAAATAAATATTAATATTAAATAAATAATAAATAAATATTTTATAATATTTAAATACTTTATAAATATTAATCTCTGTTATAACCAACCCACGTTCCCCAAAACCCGAAGAGTTTACAGTGAGTTTCTAACGAAACTCAGCACAGGGGCTCATTATAATCTTAGATATTAATTTCTAGTATCTACATTGCCACTTTGGTTTAAAAAGTTCCCATCTTATTTTCCGATGTATTTGTCGGTTTGTAAACATTTGGCATACTGAAGTGTGAGTCTTTGTGACTATGAAGCAAACCCCGCAAGAGGTGCCTGTCGACACCTGTCCTGCCTCTTATATAATTAGCAATGGTCATGTAACTGATTCACGGAGCGACCTCTTTCTTTCATTCACGCCTTTATATAACGTTTACGGTCATATCCTAACTTATTTCACAGCTATGTAAGAGGGCCACAATTGTGTGAATTAGCTTCCACTTCAACAAGACCAATGTAGTATCAAATACCTTTATATCAGTAGTTAGGATCTATATACAGGATATACAAGTTCTCCCCTATAATCTCTACAATTATTCAAAATTTGCGCCAAAATGGTGCGGGAAATCGAATATAACTAAAGAATAAAATTATTTTTAAATTCAATGGTATTTTCTAAGGATCATATACCTTTCAATATAAGAGCAACTTCTGGGAAAACAAACACCCCGAAAACTTCATTCATATTTTATTTATGACTCAGACGAAGTTTCGGATTATATATTATTATTTTTCAAATCCAACCCATAATATTAGACTCATCTAATTGTCGTTAGCGGTTGAATGGGAAGCGCTGGGAACTTCCTAGGTCCAGTTTTTTCCTTCACAAGTGGGGAAACAAGCTCACTTCGGATTTTCTCAAGCTGAACGTAAATATATTATTTAGGAATGATTGCGTTTAAGACGTTAGTTTACATTAATATTGTTTAGTTATTTTTTGTTTTTCTATTTATTATTTTATATATAAAAATGATAGACGGTAACTGATTTTGAAGGAGATTGTAGGGAGTGTGGTTAAAAAGGAACAAAAAATAGTCTTCAGTTATTTATTTGCCAATGTTTCAACCCTTTTAGTAGGACTTCATTAGAGCTGTCGTGTCCTAGACTGTCGTGACAGCATACCAATCGCACTTCTTTAGAACTATCGTGTTCTAGACTGTCGTGACAGCATACCAATCGCACTTTTTTTTTTGTCTTTTTGTCGTTCGTTTGCTGTCATTAAAAATAATTCATATATTATTATAGTATTATTCCATTTTTTTAATATGAAATTGGTGAATGACACAATCTTCCTTGTTTAAATATAACGGCTTATCTTTCATTATGATAACAACCAACTAGACTATAACAATACTCTTCTACCTCTATTACCACAAAGATGAACAATAGGGGTATTCATGATCTTTGGTTTAACATGTCAAATGGAAAAACTCATGTTAAATCGAAAAAAATTGCCTTCTTTTACCGTGATAAAACGAAATAACATTTAACATGGCTGAGAGTCTGTTACTTGGTCTGTTAAATGGAGAATGACGTCACACAATAGACCAGTTGAGATCGCCGCCATTTTTGTTGTGACAGCTCAGTTCTTTCGTGTGTTTGTGGTATTCATATCCCTGTTATTAAACCAGAATGGATAATTTTAACGATACATTTGAGAAAAAAACAGTAAAAAAAAACAATGTAATTTCATTCCACTATCTGAAAATTTGTAAACGCTCGCCAGATAAAAATCTCACTATATGAACCATGTAATTATTCTCAAAATAAAGTTATTTTTTCATTTCATTTCATAAGCTAAACTTTCACACACTTCCACTTTTCACTCACTCTAGGCATGTTGTAATTAATTACTTAAATCAAAACTGAAGTAAACAATAACATGAGGATCTGGAAGGAAGATTATAAACATAAAGGCTTATACAACAAGTTGCTGAGAAAATCCGCTAGGGGCTCTTATGCATTTAACATTTAACATGACTTCAAATAGGGCTGCTCACAATCTTATAGTTATAACATTTAACATGGTAAAACATTTAACATGGTAAAACATTTAACATTTAACACAACATCATGAATACCCCTAATCTAACTAAAATTGACAATTTTTCGTTTTAGAACGTCTGAAAAGTTTAACTTCAAAAATATATCATCCCATTGGAAATTGTATTCATACCATCCTTCGGTATGACCTAACGTACAGCATGCGTCCTTTAGTGCACTCTCTATCATAGTCACAATCCTTTCAAGAAAAATGTTTAATGCAACTGCAGCCGCAGTTCTCGCGAAGGATTGGAGAGCGTTCGCCATGGCAGCCAGATTTAGTTGGGAATATCGGGCATAGTGGCTATATACCACTTGCCAGATAGCTATGCAAGATGTCAGTATCACCATCTGCAAGTGCGTGGCATTTCCAAGTCTAATATCAAAGCTTGTTGTTTATGGGACTGTCGGTTGTCTTGTCTGTCTGCATCACTCGTCATAGTTCTCCGATTATGGAGATAGACCAGCGTATAAAAGAGGAGAGCGAACAGAACCCTCTTGTCTCTGTCACGAATACTGAAATTTCTTTTCATAAAAAATTTTTGAGGTTAATAACTTCCAGTTGAATCAAATTCGTATTAAATTATCATAATAACATGGTACAACATTTCGGGACCACTGTCCCATATTTATGTACTTTAAACCTCATAATTTCATATAGGAAATCATGTCACATTTTACACTGTCCTCTCCTTTCTACTATAACTTATTTGTGCATCTTCACTTCTCCTTAGCACAGCCATTACTCTATATTTTCTTACTGCCTCTTTGGACCTTATCTCATATCCAGTGTGCTGTTTGGTTACCTCCCTGTTTTTTAAAAATCCTGCTTTATATTTATATATGTATTTTTTTTTTATAGAGATAATCCAGATTTGAAATTTCTAAAACTCTTAAGTTAAGTGTATAGAATGTGATAAAGCCAAGTAATGCTTACGGCTGCGAGAACTGCGCTCTAACAGGTTCCATAGGAAGCAGAATCGAGAGATTTAAACGGCCTCCTTACAATTACAGAAGCAATAACTGTTTGCAGCGGTCAGTATATCTCATGATATGAAGGCAAGGGGTTAAGATGGGCGGGACATGTGATTCGAAGCAATCCATCAGGATGCCTCTACACAACAATGAATGCCAGTACAGTATGCAAAATACAAAAAATCAGATGGACAGAATCAACAAAAATGTGAATGATCTGCATACAGAAAACTGGAAAGCTATAAGATAGTTCATAAAAATAAAAATGTAATTAAATTAAATACTCAGACTATTTACAAGTTGTTGAACTTGGCGTGAACAGCCGTAATTTAACAAAGCTATAGAAAATATTTCCTAATACAAAATTTTTTACAGAAATTCAAAACAAATTTTCACTGACATTGTTAAAGACAAAATTCAATCCACTTATGACTCAATCCTTCGACTCCAAGAAAAAGAAAATAATTTTATTAACTGCGATTAATTTCACCGTCTGCAGGAATACATTTTTTACCTAACGCTTCAACCAATTTATAAGTTTTATGTGCCCAATTACCCAGTGATATCCCTAGACTGGTTTGAAATAATTAGAGCTCAAAGTATTGAAAAAACATCTTTCGAGAGTTTCTAAGCCTTTCTTACTACTAACTGTTTCCACTCAGTGGATTTTTCACTTTCTCGTTGCATAAACTTCTTAATAAAGAGAAAGGTTTGTTTCCAATGGTTGAAATTATTCTCATTCGTTTTCGTAGCGACATAAAGGGAATGTTTTCACAACTATTTTCTATTTCTGTCTTCCAACTTCCTATTCCTGACAAAAAGTTCTTATACTAATATCAGGTCTGTTTTGACGTATGGAGTTGAAATTTTTGGGTTCCATTGAACAATACAATTTTTTATTGAATTCTATTTAAAATTCTTTATTATGTCACATATATGTTTATATGCACTTTTTTTAAAATTTATTTTTGGTACAATTAGATTTTAATTGTAAGATAATTCCACCAGATCGATATGTACCATCCCTTCCCATCCCCCCATTATTAGTAAACCTCTTTATTAGTAATACAAAGTAATAATATTTTATATATATTCAAAATACGCATCTTTGGAGGATATTTCGTTCAGGCTGATGCAAGTAAGAAAATATTATTATAATACACCAACTTAATGTAAAATTGTGAATTTCAATAAATAAGTAAGCTCTAGGAAGACATTTACAGCATACACCACTGGGCTTCGGAAAATAAGTTTTTTTTTTTTGTTTTTTTTTTAAATTATTTATTTAATGTAATTTACAACTGAACAAAATAATACGATAGGTAAATATGTAGTATGTTTCATATACACTTGAAAATCTTGGGAAGAAACCACCCATTGGTGGTACTTCAAACATTAATTTAAATTAGAAGGTCCCGTGGCCATCTTCTTTTCAGACGCCTCGGAGGATTATCACGAATTGTTAAGGATGAAAGATTAAGAATTAATGGGTTAGGATGGTTAAGGAGTTTGGAATGAAAAGACGCATATCTGTTTTGGGTCAAATCTGCAACGAATGGGATGTTAAGGTCTTTGTGAATGAGTTTATTTGTGACGTAATAAGGAACTGGAAAATAAGTTGAATTTGAATCCAGCAAAAACCGAGAACCTTCCTTACTATCCATTATTATACTTCAACATACCTATCCAGTTTCAAAAAATCAAGGAATCACCTTTGATACTTAACATGAAATTGCCACATTTCTCAAATAACTCCAAAAACCATCCCAATTCTGAAACAGCTCGTAAGATCCCATGATTTCCTCCTTCACCTTCTAGTATCCTCCCTTATTCTCTCATATTTCAACTAGAGGTGCCTAGTGTATAGAGGACTATCCATTGAACAAGAAATGAGACTAAAAAGACTAGTAAGATTTATCTTCGGTATTCCCAGGCGTTCTCATGCTCTCACTACGTTTCCAAGCAAAATTAGCTCTACTCCTGTATACAGAGACAATACCTCCTTGGTACATTTATATATCTATCCCTAATAACTAAAAAAACCTTCCTATATAATTGGCCTCATCATCCTACGTTTATCCATTCGCCTGTTAAACACAAGATCCCAACCTACCGATTTGTATATCCCTAACTATAGAACTGCCAACTTTAAAAAATTGTTTGCTGTTCCAGCTAGCTCATTTTGGAACTCCTTATCCACATCCATCCGTAAAGCTTCCTCCTTAACATCATTCAAACACCAGTTATATATCCATCTTCTTGATTATCAATCTTGTATTAACATGTAAATAATAAACATCAATATAAGGATAGATAAATATGTATCTTTTTTTCTTATTTTATTTTATATAGATATTGATATAGATTTATTTAACTATGTTCAAAATAAAATAATGTAGCCAGACAAAAGTTATTAAAACTGTTCCTAATTGTTATTCTTGGAGGACCAAGTGTCCCAGAATAAAAATAGACTTTCATTTCATAAACAAATTTAAAGAATTTATAAGTTTTGGTCGTTTAGGGTTTAAAATAACCACCGGACTACCGTGAAGCCAAAAGAGAGTGTGTTTAGTGTGTTTAAATCATTCTACGAGATCCTTGGAATGTTTAGAAACAATATCAGCTCAAACCCTGAAAAGGTATTAAATTAAAAAACTTAGTCTCCCCTTCGTAATCCTGAAAAATGAATAAAAATGCATTTTTAAAAACAGATAGAAGTTGAAAAATACTACACTAAAACCAAATATATAGTATATACTGTCAGAGGACCAAGAGGAGAGGTTATGTTTAGAAGTCAATCACGGTAGTTGAAATCGATTATATGATTCAAACTTTTCTGAGCTCCTTAATGCTCCTTACTTTGTCACAAATCAAGTCATCCATCAGGACCTCAATGTTCCATATGTTGCCGATTTGGCCAGAACCAGATACCATTCCTTCCATAATGAACTTCTCAACCACCCAAACCTACTTGTTTCTAACCTGGCTTTTCCTTCATTACCTAATAATCCTCCTAGGCGTCTGAAAATAAGATGGCCTCGAGATCTTCT
>NW_027115738.1:129600-141116 GCF_000696795.3 Halyomorpha halys | reverse complement strand
CACCTCCACTTAATCACAAAAGAGGACCAACCTATAGCCAAACCTGTCAGTCCCCATTATCGATAAAGCAAGCATATAATTGAAGAATGCTCATCATTTCGTCAAGCCTTCGAAAATAATAAAATTCCACGTACAAGAGAATTGGCCCTTAAAGACTCAGCAGAATCCATAGACAAAATAATAAAATTTCTGAAAGAAACTCAACTTTATACTAAAATATAATCCACCAATATCGACCAGTATAAAAAAGAAATAGTCTACATTCAACTATCAAATGTCAAAGACAAGAAGATAAATAAAGTAAAAAGAGTGTAATAACCTAGATGTTGATTGCCCTGAATAAAAATCTAATCTAGGTTTGTGCCAGAACTGAATAGGGGTGAAATAGAAGAAAATAAATGTGGATTTTATTTCGTTTTGTTTTTTCATTATTTCTGTTTTTTATTTTGTCTGTTTATATTTAGTGTATATCTTATGTGTTTATGAGGTTGGATTAAAAGAAATTGAATTTTTATATATCTTTAGATTTTTTGTTGATATCCCGATTCTTGTATTTTTCTATTTTGATCATTTATTTTAGCTTTTCTTGAAGTTGTTGTTTTTTTTCGATTTATCAAATTTCAATCTATGTCCTGTTAGCCAGAAATGTGAAGTGAGATATATTTTTACTGGATTTTTAAATGCAAGGCATTAAGTCCCGAAAAACGAGAAAAAAAAATAAGAAATTTTTTAAAATAATTTACAAGTACTTCCTAGTGTTTTATGAATAAAGCTATATTTTAGTAATATGCCTGAGGTGAGGAGGATTATGCTCTGATAATAACCTATGAATGGGGGCCGGAACGTCACAAATCTGTTTAAAATAATATAAAACTGTTTATTGTTATATAGTTTTATAAAAAATCGTTGATGTAGTGTGGTATAATGGTTTATCTCCATCATTTTGATTAATATCTATTAATTAAAAATGAATTCCACCAGAAAAATTAACATCGAAAATAAAATTGTTTACAGTAGATATATTTTAAAATTAATTATTGATGAGAAAAATTAGAATACATTATAATAACAAGCTGCCAAGTATAATCTAGTTAGTGTGAAAATGGTATAAAAGTGAAATTGATTTGTTATCTGAAGATGGGTTGGGATTGTTACGCAAGACCCCGGAGGTATTGAACGACAGGGTAGGATATCAACTATTATCCGGAGGACCTTGGTCAGGTGAAAGTCGAGGAACAATAGGGAAAGGATCTCTGGGTCCTTGGCACCGTCCGAAATGAATTCACCTAAATCTAAAAAAAATGTATATATTCATTCATCATTTCCATTTTTTATATAAGCAAGTGTATTTTTAAAAAATATGCAATATTTTTTAATAAATCAAGATATTTTTTTCTATTCACCAGAGAAGCTACGGACAAGAGAACTTTTTTTTTTGATAAATCTGGTTCGGTGCGCGCATCGAAGTTATTGCTATTTCTGTTATTTGATAAAAAAATCCTGACCAGATTTCCAGAAAAGGCGCTAATTATCAACAAAACATATTTATTTTTGTGTCGCAATAAAAATTCCGATAAAAAAAAATTATATAATTTTGGAAATTTTTTATATTATTGTATTCCAGATTTGCTTTGCTTGTATCTATCTATTAGTTACACTATTACTAATTACTTGTATCTAGTATTATTCCATGAATCTATTAGATTTGTTTTTTTGTACTGAATTAGAAAAACAACATTTTTGTCAAAATTAGTTTAAATGTATAAAAATACAGAAACCAAAAAATTTTTAGTAAAAATCAAGTAGAATTCCTTTTTAGCGTCTTTTGAAACCATTTCCATATAAATCCAAAATTAGAAATTTCTGGAACTGACATTTGGAAATTTATTTTTTGTCTTTACCGATACCCAGCAATTAGGAAAATAACGCATAACTGCTTAAAATTGTATGCATATTCATTGTCACTAGAACTGTTGAAGAGCTGAATACCTGCTGAAGACACTAATAATGCTTGTACATCTTATAGTTGGAGGCAAAAATACTTTCTAAAAATGAGTGAGAGGTTTCTAATCCAAAATGTACGTCCCAAAATAGTTCGGTGCCTACTTTGCAAAAACATTTATTGTTGTATATAGAGTGGTATTCATGATGTTATGTTAAAAGTGTTAATATGTTCAATTTTATAGGAATAGGATTTGTGAGCAGTCCAATTTAAAGTCCATGTTATATGTTAAATACAGAGGAGCACCTAGCGGATTTTCTTGGCAACTTTGTAACCTTTCCTTACTGAAGATTTTAATTATTGTTTTATCCATTACTTTATCAGAGTTTAAAATCGTCCAAAACAAACTACGAGCAAGTAACCTAACACGACAACAAACAAAACGGTGATGAGCTCAGCTGGTCTGCTGCGTGACGTCATTCTCCATTTAACAGACTTCGTAACAGACTCTCAACCATGTTATATGTTATATCCATTTTATCGTTTTAAAATAGTAAAAGAAGGAAATATAATACCACAAGCGGAACGCCCCCTCCCCGTTCCAATAATCCACTGGCGTAAGCCAATCAAGTTACAACCTTAATTGGAATCCTCACCCACCTTATAATGCCAAAAGACAATCCAAGGTACCCCCCATAGCCAGCTGTACATATGGCATACCTCACCATGTGTACATACCAATTACCAATTTAAATCTTATAAGAGGGTACGAAAAAAGAAAAAAAAAGAAGGAAATATTTCTCAATTTAACACGCTTTAACATGTTAAACGGCAGATCATGAATACCCCTTATATTAGCCAAAATAAATCACAAAAAGCTAATTTTTCGTTATTTGAAAAAAAAAAAATTGTCATTGATCAACTGCATCTCAGGAAGTATTTGACGTACTTCTGCTCTGCCTGTCAGCACTCCTATTGAAGCTCATTAAATGCACCAACAATTAGATTATAAGGAATATTTTCATTAGAGTAGTAGTGTCCATAATACCTGCCACAAAATGCTGATTTTGCGTTATTTGGAGAAGAATTTTACTTATTAAATAATTGTATCTCGGGAACCATTAAAAAGCTAAAAGGGGGTAAAAAGCTATATTTTGGTTCAACGGTCACTGACATGTTCCTCCTTCGAAAGTTGTCCATCTTAAAGATAGTCATTGTCATTGATACTCTATCCCTCAACGGAATTCACTTCAACTGTTACAGTTAGGGTCGGTAGTGAGCTGTCAGCGTCTATACAAATGCCTGTCACTCCCTTAGCCAAATTATGGCGCTCTACCTGTAGCCAATTATTAACATCTTTGACAAACCGGATCTAGGATTGACGGAGGTTTGAAGTGACTAAGTCTTCTCTTCAGAACTGGAGTATCATCTCCATAACTTCATCAAGACGTTGGTTTCGTCGGTTGTTTTAATACCCTCAATGAGGCCAAGTATATAAAACTTATAAAACTAAACTTACCTGTAATAAATTAAGATATCTTTCAATTCAATTTCCTATTGCGCCTGTAATAATCTTTGATAATCATAGCATAAAATATTCCGGATAAATTTGTTTTTCAAAGATATTTATTTTAGTTTAGACTAATATAAAAATTTGGCGTGGAGCTCGCATTACATAGCTTTTACTCAACATCCTACTTTGAGTTTAAATTAATCCTCGCTCGTTTCAGAACAGAAATTTCTATATTATTCACTGTAAAAGTACTTACTAATTTTCTAACTGAGCCTTTCAGTTGACTTACTACCAATTTAAACAATTTTAAGATAAACACTTTTAATAATAAATCTTGTTGCAAATGTTTAAAATTTTTCTTTTCGAAACGTTTGACAGAAATTTAAAAATATAACAGTTAACTAAAATTTACAATCTGCTCATAACCATTTATTGAATGCGAAATGTTATTCAATCAAAATTGAAAATAATAAGAATGAATTTATGGAATTATTCGGTCAACTGAAATAAAATAATAATAATTTAATAAGATCGAATTATAGATCTTCAGAAAACAAATATATTTATAAATGTATGGAGGTTCCCTGATTAAAAAAATATAATATATGTTATTTCTCTTTCACTATTTTTTAGTGCTTTTAGGGGTAAGGTAGCCTTCGTCCATTTCTTATCGGCTCGTGTGTGTAAAAAGAAATAACGTCTGCTTGGTAAAAATAATATACAAATAAAGATAATAATAATCTTTATGAACAGAAGATAAATATCTTACGGTAAGTTACCTAAGCCCTTGTCCTGTAAAATCTTTTCTCTCACCGCCTGCTCTCGAAGTTTACCTGCTTTATTTTTTCAACTGCTCATGGACTTAAGAATTAGAAAATTCGTTATTTGGTCTCAGAGAACCTTTAAATACATATTTTATAAAAATTGTTGAGAATCAGACTGAGCCGGCCTCTCTAGCAATGATATTGAGGAAAACAATTTAGAAGACCACTCCAAGATTTTGAGAAAAACCGCAAACAATCTCCTTCTAATTCACATAGGGCCAATCATCTACAGATTATTCTTCTGTTCAGGTCGATTTGGTATTCACAGAAATTGGAATCATGAAAAATAAATTGAAATCACACTAATTTTAAATTGCACAAAATTGTACGTTTTGAGGTTTCTTCGTAAATTAGTACATTTTGAGTTTTTTTCTGCACAAAATTGCATGTTATACTCTTTTTGGACTAACTTTAGATTTTTATTGCATACAATTAGATAATTCAACTACATTTCGCATATTATATACACACATGTATGTCAATATTTTTTTATTTAATTATTTTTTCCTCCGCACTGATGCAATGTGAAGAGCCGATTTCAAACTTAAAAAAAAAGAATAAGTGACGAATATTCTTGGAATAGTATTAACCAATGGTTTTGGGTTACCATTAAAAACTCTCTAGAATAAGACTGTTATCAAGAACGTCCAATGTTATTGTTTGTCACTTGGAACCCAGTCCACTTCTATTCTAAGTTAATTATTGCAGGATTTGTATGTTTCATATTTTTTGTTTTTACTGCACTATTTTGCACATTTGGGTTTTTTTCAGCACTTTATTTTTTTTTAATGCCTATATATCCGTTCTTGACTTATGGTACTTAATAATATGCTTTTGTATGTTAAATTAACTCTTTCTTTTTAAAGGTAGTTGTGTACCGTTTTGAAGTCGGTTTTTGCTTTTCGAAAACGTGTTTGAGCACAACTATGTTTTCCCATTAAGTTAGTGGACCCGATGGCTTCTTGACCTTATTACCATTGGCACGGATCAGCAATGCGGGCGTGCCATGGAATGCCAATAATGAATAGGTTCTGTTGATCCAGAAGAGGTCGTCCTTGGTAGTCACGTTGGTCTGCCATAGGTCACAGCACAAGGACGTCTTGCGGAATTGTCTCAAACTGGAAGAAATATTGTAGCCAATCCTTGTCACACTCACTTATTTCATGGTCTAAATGTGATCGAAGCATGTTTCAAAAATTTATTTTTAATTTATCCTAACACTGTGTTAACCTAATAATCATAAACAATTGATTTTAATATTTCAATTTTACAAATTTTTATATCCTTCTGCCATGTCATCAGATCAAAAATTAAACACAACTGTACATAATTCGTTTATTTCTTATCTTGGACGATTCAGAGATACTTTCACCTCTCTTTAGCATTAACAATTTAATATTGTTTTCAAGTAACCTTTCTACAATAGTGTATAGTAAATTAATTTTATTTAATAAAAAATAGTAAATAAACATTTTTTTTAATTTCGTTTACTAGCCTAATTTATCCCAGTGCTGTTGAGGTTGAGTATTTTTTTTTAATTTATAAAATATGACGATATAAAGATACTAGGAAAGGAAAAAATATAATAAAATTAAAAATAAATGAATACTCACTAATAAAAAAAATAAAATAAAATGCATATTGCATGAAAAAGAAGACCTAATATTCATTCCTGACATTTGGAATCCAATTAAATAATAATAATTTATTGATCCCTCTTCCTCAAAGTCTCACATTAACCCCTTAACGCAGTTTTTTTTTTCAAAAAACCAGCCAAAAAAAAAAATTATTTTTTATGTAAAGAGACCCAATTTAAAACATTGCCATAGAAATTTTTTTTTTTAAATAATCAAAATTTTAATTTTAAATTCGGATATCGGCCATAATAACTAGCTCCCTATGTAAACATTGGGCTAAAGCTACCTAAAGAGGATTATTAAAGAATAAATCATTTATTTTTATTTTATTATTATCACATTTATATTTTCAATTATCGATTATATTCGCGTGTGAAAAAATATAGTAGCATAAAATACAACGCCGTTCGAATTTCCTCGAATGAACACACTTTGGCCTGTTTAGCGCGCTCGAATTAACTCAAGCGTACAAGTTTAGGGGTTAATCTTTGATAAAAGATAAAGTAAACTAACAATCAAAAGTTTTCGTTTTATTAGCTCCCACTTTTTAGGACTGAGCGACTTAATTTTAGAACGCATTATTTTAAAAAATATATATTTTTTAAATCGTAGATACTGAAGAGGTGGATCTCTGAAACGACCAAGATAAAAAATATTGAATCAAGTACTATTGTATTTCAATTTTTGACCTGAATACAGAATAAGAGAGAATACGAATTCGTAAAACAGTGTAAGTCAAATGGTTAAACGAATCAACGTCAATTTTAACAAGAAGATGCAGTACTAATGACACTCGGGTTCAACGGCCAAGGGGGCAGTGGCACAAACTCCACGGCAAAAAGCACGACAGACCCCGAAGATATCATCCCCAGAAGAGACGGACCTTCTTTGAGCCCAACACATACGTGGTCCCATTGTCAATGCCCCCATTGGACACACCTACTCCTGCATATCCAGGATCATCTTCACCCCTTCTTTGTCCACCCATCTCCTTTCCATTTTTTCCTTAAGACGGCCAAGAATGTGTGTGATAGCGCTTACATATTGATATCATCTTGTTAACGTTAGATTTAATGACTCTGTACATATTTTGTAAACAGCATTATTAGCGTTTAATTTCATTTAATTTATTTTTATTTGTCATATTTCATTTAAAATATTTTTTTTATTTTAGAAGATACTTATAATTTATTTTATATTTTGTGTTGTAATATTAAAGTGTGAGAATTGCGGTCAGTAAAGGATTTTTTGGTCAGGTTCGCCTGGAATATTCCTGAGATATATATTTTCATAAATCTGCAATTTTATCCGAACTAGAAATGTTGATTTCCAAAGGTTAAGAACTACTTTATTTAACTAACTTTAATTTAGGTGCTTGCAGACATTTCTATTTTTAATGGTTTCTATATTTTGTTTTATCATTAATCCAACATTTCTTTCCGAATAACTAGAAATATTTATTTTGTGAATTGTTTTAACGTTTTGAAACTGCCTCCATGTTTCACTCCTCCAACTATGGTTGGCTGACTCATCAATCTTGACTAGTAATTTTACATGGTTTTTATTAAAGTAAACAAAATTTAGGAATAACTGTTTATGGATAAATAAACTATTTTTTCCTGCGGGCTCTTGGATTAGGTGGCTTGAAGACCTCTTTGGCAGTTCGGTAGGCGATAAGGAGCGTTGGGTAAGAGCAGACAATCACAGAGTTCCCATCATTAAGGCTTCATCCCTACAACACTTCGTCCTCCTTTCCCCCACCATTCCGTTTCTTTTTTATTGTTTTGCGAATCACACCAACTTTCTTACAAAACACTGTCGTTTCGTAACATTTCCTTCTGTTCATAGTTTCAGGTTGTCTGGAGATTATTCACCCAGTGATTAATGTTTTATTAAAGTTACAAAAATAAAATCCATTTTAGGCTCCAGAAGAAAACAAAAATAGTCACGTTATTGTATGCGCCAGGTACTAAATATAATGATATTTTTTTATTCTTCTCACTTGAATCATAAAGAAAAACAAAGATCATAGCTATTGGAAAATTTAATGAATATAGCATAACGTACAGCCCGAAAATTATTTCTGACAAGAAATCGAGAATGAGAAGAATCTTATAAAAGATATATGATGGCCAAATTAAAAATATCTGGGACCTGTTTCATAATATAGTACAAACTAATACTATTGTATATTATATACTATATACTAAGATATAGTAATGTCGATTTAACTTAATACATATACACTGACTTGTACAATAGTAACTAGTCCTCCCTATTATGAAAAAATAAGTATTGGTGTAATTAACACGTTGTTTCGATACTTATATTTTGAACTATTAGCTTTCATTATGAAAAAGGGGCCTGGTGGTTCATATATAGGTTAAGTGAAATTTTATTTAACTATGTCGGTCGACATGACAACAGTTAACAGACTAACAGACTCGAAAAAACTTACTGCGCATGCCTTCGCCAGTTTCTAGTCAAACTCTTGTTAGAATAGATCTTTTATTTACGCGTTTCACCTCATTCTTCATTGTCTTATAGACTTTCTTTGTTAAATATTATATATTTTTTTATTTTTGGCTTTCAGACGATTTATAATCCTTATACTTATCAACTCTTATATCCAGAAATATGTTTTCAAATTGAAAAAAATATTTTTTCTCTTATCTTCTTAAGTTAATTATCTAAACCTTTCATAATTCACATTTATCCATTTTTCACCACTTATAGAAATGTGAAATGGTTTATTATTCCAAAATAAAGAGTAAGTTGGAAAATGCTACAAATGAATAAACGTGCATCAACATTCGAAATCGAATAGAACTTTGACATTCAATTTTGTTTAGTTTTATTTTATTACTGAATTTATTGATTAATGTATGTCAAGCTATCGGGTTTAGACAGATTGAATTTAATATTTGGAAGGAGTGGAATTGAGCTGAGCTCATTGGTGAATATCCTTTAAGAAAAGACAAAGCAAAGAGGAAGGCCTTGCCCAGTCCTTGGCCACACCCATTCTCCTCTGATCCTGTTTGATATAACTGTCTCGGCTCTCTCCTTTATCATAACAACTTATATTGAGAAATTAGAACTTTAGTTTTCTTATTATCTCTGTGGATTGTTTATATAAACGTCCTTCATTTCCAACTATGTAAAGCCTCAAGAATGTCTCCATTTTAAATACCTTCAGATTTAAAATACGTGTTTTCAGCATCAACTGCCTGATTTTTTTCCAACGGGCTCTTGTACAAAATTGGCTCTAGTAGCTAAATTGCGAAGAAGTCCATATATAACCAGATGAGATGGTTAAGATGATATTGTTTGATGGACTTATTACATTATAATACTCTTTTGACCCAAAATCCAATGGCCTTTAATTTGTAACACTTTTTTACTAGAACCCATCGTTTAGGCTTTATAGGAAGTTAACTAATATAATTTTTATTCCTTTCGTAGTTCAAATATCAATATTTTATTAAATGTGAAAAATGAAAAAATCTTTAACATAAATAAACCACACCTAAAATACATACTACAATTAATATTAATTTTAAATAATTAACATTATAAGCTCGTAATATTTATGTCATATAATTGATAAAAGTAGTGATAGGTAATTGAAAAACGGCGTAAAACCCTCCACCCCCGCCCTCCATGGTTGCCTTACTTATCTGACTTTGCAAACAGACAATTATAGTGAGTAGGTTGGTCGATGTACGACATGTCACAATCTCACAAGAGGAAATCATAACACAAAAAAGGCAATCTTTCCCTGGTAGAACCGCCCCGCTAAGATCCTCGGGGAGCGACTGTCCTATATCACTTTCGAAATATTAGCTTAAAAGAGGAAGAGGAGACTTTAAGATAGTTTAATCGAGCAATATTTAAGAAGCGCCTGAAATTGAAAAACGGCGTGAATAATATACGTGTATGCTGTTTAATAATAAATGCTAAAAATATACCCCAAAATAATATATATATTATTATTAAAAAATAAAGATTAACTACGATAATGATAATCATCATTTAATAAAATTCAACGGAATATTAACGAATAAATACCACACCTAAAATCCACCTGCAAGTTCTGCCTAGAACAAAAAATAAAATATTTTATAAAAATTTGCGTAAGATTATAAAATTATGTGATGATGCTAAGCTTCACGTTGATGTAAATAAGAATTTTATCCAGTTATATTTTTTTTAACCTTTTATTTAATCGCAAATATCTACTGAATGTAAAATGTAAAATTTTATGATTAGTAATTTGGATCAAAAATTGAAAATTCATTTAGCCGTTCCTGAGAAACTCGTACTTTAATGAAGACTAGACTAGGAAGGTTAGAATAAATCAACAACTTTATTGTAAACAGAGACAGAGGATAGCTGGGGAATGGTCTCGCTCTTATCACCTTGCCCATAAAGCCCTAATTTTTGGCTTCAGTTTTTATGCCTCCTTACCCTTTTAAATATACTTCTTCCTCCCAAGGTTCTGAAGGAGTATTAGCTGATAATTTGAAAAATAATTTGAATAGTTCCATTTTTGTTATAATTGCAATACATTTTATCTGAAACTGTTGGCATTTTCAGCACATCCATAACCCTATGGTCCTCAGGTTGCTTTTGTTCGGCCCCGAAATGTCCTTGCTTGCTCTTTTATTCTTTCAGGATAATAATACCATCGATTGCTTCCGGTATTGTGATCTTTTCTAGTATAATATAGGGGATAGAGGACAATGAGAAGACCTCCTGCCCTTGAAAACCACTTCTTCCTCATTAGATTCAGTGGGATTGCTATACTGCTCAATCACTGCCCAGTTCTATAGTTTGCGATAGCTAAGAAGGATTTTTAAAATATACAACTTATGAAAAAGATTAAATTTTATTCTAACTATACGACATTTCTTAATTGCAGTGCTCGCTAGGCGGGTTTTTTTTTTTAACCCAATTTCGTGCATTTTTCACCTTTGCGGATAATTGGAGGGTACCGAATAATTTGCGTTAAGATGGTTTTATGTTAGATATGAACTGCTATTGCAGTGTTACGGTTCGTAAGGCAATCCTAAAACTAACTATATATAAATTTGGATCAACAAATAACTGTGTTAATAATGTTTAACTATTAAATTTTTAACGAATTATTATTATTACTTATTGAGTAAAAATATAATTTCTTGTTATGTAATAAGGCTTGAGTATAAAGGACGAAAAGTGCAATGCTATTTCTATTATTAAAATTGATTAGCCTTTGGCCTACACTAAACCATCGAATTCCTCCCGAATCCAATCCTCACAGTCCAAAATTCTTCGTAAAATCCTTAATGATCCTTACTTTGTAATGTCCTTACAAATCAAGTCATCTATCATGACCTCAATGTTCCATTTGTTGTCGATATAAATCCACTTGTTCCTAACCTCGCTTCTCCGTCATTACCCAATAATCCTCCTAGACGTCTGAAAAGAAGATGGCGTTATGATCTCTAGAAATGTTATTGGAGTTCAATGGGTAGATTCTCCACATGTCATGTTGTCACCAACAGCAAATTTACTTGCTCTATATATTTTTATACAGTTGCATATAACAATAACTATAT
>NW_027115738.1:105108-129545 GCF_000696795.3 Halyomorpha halys | reverse complement strand
ATATTAAAAATGTTCCTGTGTATTTCATAAAAATGAATAAATTGAAAAAGTACTCTAGTGAATAATATCTGATTATAAATCAATTGTTGGCTTTTACATTGACAACTAATTCCCTTAATTATGAGATGAAATTTAAAAAAAAAAATGTATCTTAAGGTCCATTATGTCATTACTAGTCTGATTAAATAAATATTGTTTTCATTTATAATGTTTATAATTAAAAGCTCACTCCTACAATGAGTTATATTAACTTTTCGCATTTCTTCGACTCACCGCTCAATCAAGAGTCATATGTTTGATAAGGTTAAACCTTTTAATAGAATAAATTTTAAGTTTAGAAATAATCAAATCAAAAATATATATAAGAGCAATGTTTTCCGGCCTATCGCTACTACTATTAATAAGAGTGATTTATTACGACAGCTCACTATCAAGGTGTGTGGTACAACGAGGCAGTTGACTGTACTGTCGTGACAGCAACAATCATGGTTGTGCTACTATCAAAGCCTATACATTCCACTACTGATTTGTTGTCCTTTCAACTATCGTGCTAGCACTTGAGTCAACCCTGAGGGTTCGGAAGCCCTCCTGGAATCCACTCAGCCTCATAAAGTGGGTATCCTTAATTCGGGTAAAAAAAAAATCACCTCCTTGTGTAACCGTTGTTCTAAAATCAGTGCCTCCTTACAAAGTACCGAACCCACGACCCTTTACGAGTCGTAACGGTTCATATTATTATTGCTAACTATCACGCTAGACCTACGGTCATGACTGTAGCAATCATGCGGTTGCAGTTATAACCACGTCCCTGATTTCCGGAAAGCGGGTAATAGTGGTATATATTTGTCGAGTAAAACAGCTATGTAGAAGGCTTTGTGCGGGTAGTTTTAGTCGGAAGAATCGGCAGCCCTACTTTGCTATCGAATTGTCTGAAGACAGTTGTTAATACAACCAATTGCCATTCTCGGTACGATTATACATTTTATTTTATATTATTTTCTAAGTTAATATTACTTTTAAAGTATTTCATCAACGAACATAAAAAATGAGGTTTATCTGGACGAATTGTCACCATCCAAGATAACGGAGGCCTGATATTTTAATTTCGTAAGCTGCCTGCTCCACTCCCACACGCGGGAGGCGGAGGTCGTTGAATACAAAAAGGATCGCCGATAGAAGAACATGCCCCTCCTCCTCCCCCGACTCTTCTCAGCCAAGCCTTTCCCACATTCACAAAAAATAAAATGCAAAAAGGAAAAGAATGGACTCGAACACTGAAAGGACCCTGTTCCGACTTCTTCAACCGCTCTCCTCTTGGACCGTATCCAATTGAAGTCGAATCGGAACAGACCCTACAATATAGAGATTACTTATCCTATATCACTCTTCTTATTAATTTATTATGCTTGATTTGCATAATATTCTGTCTCCAACTCGTAGCGTGTAGTCCTAGTCCCCATTACCTCTAGTCCAAGAGTCCGGGTAAAAAAAAGTTTGTTATTTCACTTCAATTTTTTTTTTTTACTTTGACGAAAACATTTTTATTTTATTTTTTATTTTTAAATAATACTTTTTATTTATTGATAGATATTACAATCTGCCGCACAGTTGTGGGCAATAGGTAATAGTGATGAATGATCAAATAAAATAAAATAAATAAATGAATAAAAAAAAAAATAAATAAATTTAAAAAAAACTCTGTTAAAATATATACAAACAAAAGAATAAACAAAATGAACATAATCAAACTAACTGTATGAAAAATAAATAAATAAAATAACTTGACGAAAACTACTTATAATTTTTATTATATGGATCTCCATATCTTTAAAACTACCTATGATGCTAAAATACCTAATTCAACATCATTTAAGTAGAGTAAATTTTCTGAAATGTAACATCTAATAAAGCTGTTTACGTTTAATAGTTCCCAAGTTACATTTTTTCAAAAAGCAACGTTTATTTCCAAATAATGAAAAAACAATACTTTATAAATTTATTTTGGCAAATATCATGGAAATTACTACTCCTACGAACGACGTAAAGATGTCTATTAGATATCAAAAAGAGTAGTGGTTTTCATGATGTTCGTCAAAATAAATTCTCAAAAGATTTTATTTCTCATGAGAAAAAAAAGGCTTGGTTTATGAAAAGCTTCTCAGAAACTGTTGGACGCAGCGATATCTATTAGTATCCACGTTATAGATAGTTGAATATACTGAATGCAGATGATAAGATAAACCTTAAGAGCAGCAGTTTCTATGATATTCTTTCATGAAAACTACATGTAGTCATTAATCAAAATTGATGACTTGACCAACAATGTTAGTTGGGAGGAATAAAAAATGGTGGCTCTCTCGTTAAAAACAAAAAATAATTTTTCATTCGGAGCTCTAAATTTTTAATATTAAAAAACTTTCATAGCACATAATTTGAAGTAGTGTAAATTTTCTAAAATATCTGCTAAAGTTCAACAGTTCCAGAGATTAAATGTTTATAAAAGCAACACTTTTTCCCAATAACGAAAAGTCAATATGAGGAGTGTCCTGGACAACTCTTAATTAAATGCATTAAATCTATCGGATAGTTTACTTATTACTTATATTTATAATTAAACCATTTATTATTAATTATTATTTGAAATCATTATCATTAAATAATTACCAAAATTGATATCGTAATTGAAGAAGATTATCGTAAATTGTTTAGTTGAGGAAAACTATTTAATATCTAGTTGAATAATTAATAATTAACTAGGGCAATAATAACTGTCAATAGTTTTTTGCCCTCGAATCCAAACAATACGAATAACGAATAATCAAAATCCAATATCAATAAAACTTCTACTCCTATTAGTACAAGAGCCGGGAAGAAAAAAAGGCAGTTATCTCACCCCAATTTTTGATTACTTTAATTAAAATTAGGTATAATTACTAATCAAAATTGATGAGTCTGCCAACTATAGGTAGGGGGAATAAAAAATGGCGCCTGTTTCAAAACCTTAAAAAATATTAATTTTTCATTCGGAGCTCTATATCTTAAAACTAACAACAACACTAGAAAAGCTAAGAGAACATTATTAAAAGACGAGTAAATTTGCTGAAATATTAGCCCTAAAAGAGGAACTTACGTCCAATAGTTCTCGAGATATAGCTTTTTTAAAAGCAAAATTTCTTAAAAATCTACTGAAAGATTACTAGTTAGTTAATTTATTTTGAGAAATATATATCTCAGGAACTATGTGATGTACAGATTAACCCAAATCAAGGTTGGTTAAATGTACTATAGTGTATTTGATAACGTTTATCTTCTTTGGAGTGGCAGTTTCTATTATATCCACCAAACTTATACACAGAATATGAATTTTTTTCTTGAAAAATTGTATCTCCAGAAATATTGAGGGTAAAGATCTCTTTAGAACCATATTTTAGAACATTTGCTCTACTTTAAATAGTATACTATGACGGTTTTTAATTTTGTAGATATATGGGGGTTTGAATGAAAAATGAGGGAAATTTCAATATTTTCTAGAATAAAATAAAATTCCGGGGGCTCGCCCTTTAAATACTCCAAAAATTAATTTTCATTGCAATTTACTGTCCCTTGCATAGTCTAAACTAATTAATTTTTTTAAAACAGAAAATAACGTAAGATAATAATTTTTCTTTACTTGAAAGAACTGAAAAATGACTTTTTTCTGGAGCATCCAACATTTGTTATTTTCCCTTACCATGGTAGGCAGAGTCATTTTGACCCTTAACTCAACATGGTTTTCATTAACCTAATCAAAAGTTGAGTTTATATAACTCTTGTACTAACCTGGCCTATTCTCTACTAGGCAAGCGTACAGTCCACCAGCCTCTGACGAAGCTTTTTCCTCAACCATCACTTATGGTTTAGCCTCCTGATAACAATGAAATAGCCGTTGGAAGTATGCGCCTGAGGAGACGAAGCTGTGATCCAGTCACAATCATCGGCTAGCTCCCTACCAAAAGCTTCGGCAGACACAACAATATAATAACATACAGCTGGGACAAAAAGTGTGAGTGTTCTCTGCCATCCGACACGGCTCGATTTAATTCGGTCTGGTTCTTCTATTAAACCATAGGCGGGTCAATAAACCCTTTACCAATGTTTCTTTCTGAGGATATTCCATTTTAAATGTTCCACTGACTGCTATTTTAACTAAGCCTCTTACAGCCTATTCTTATATTTCTCGTCCATCAAACAGCCTATATTTATATATGTATATATTTTTTGGTTAGCTGTATAGGGTCTGTCACTTTATAAGGTTATAGATCTTTTGCCGCCTGAACCTGCCTTCTCCACGCTAGCCTCTCACAGACTACTGACTTCCAGTTTGCTGCTTGCAGCTCTTTTGCATCTTTGTTGACTCTGTCTATGCATCTGATTTTTGGCCTCCCACGTCGATCTTGACAACTACAGTTGTATTCATTGTTGTGTAGAAGTGTTCTGATGGATTGTTTCGTGTCACACGCCTGCCTTATCCTACATGATCTAACGAGCCATTAACAATTTTTAAAAGAAATTTTTAAAAATCTGGTGCACGCGTTACACAATTTTCACTTAAACTTAAATTAAAATCTGACTATTATCACAGGAGCAACAGAAAATCAGTACTTATCCAATGCTTAAATACTCGTTACATATTTTATATACATCCATTATTTATTAATACAGCAAGATATAAATACTTTTTTTAATAAAGAATATTTAATTTACTTATACATTTTGATCGAAGTTTTTTATTTGTTTATTCCTACGAAAATTCTTGGTGTGTGAAAGACAATTGTTCCTGACTACAATACAAAATAGTAACAAAAATAACTCAAAGCCGTATACTATGGAATGGAATCGGACGATATCGGATGCCATATGGTATTTTCCAATTTGTTAGCTGATAGGGTAAAAACCATTTTCCCTTCTCGTTATGTATCAAATTCTTTCATAGTTCATATTTATCATATAATATTAATATCTTTTGGAGCCACCCAGTGGCAATGTATATTGGGTATTCCATTATACATTTACGCCCCTTCAATCGGTCCAAGACAAACTGACGTATATCCAAATTACTAATAATATTGTGTTTGAGGTGTGGATCCAGATTTAAGGAGGCACTACTAATTTGGTAAAAAAGGAATTTTTTATATTTAATTATTGACGGCACATATTCTTTAGGTTAGGTTTTTTTTTTTTAGGTTCTGTGAAGGAAAGGGAAAACCACGTAATAATGCTGCAAAACTTGTTTCACACTCATGGTATGAATGTGCGTGTATGCGCGCAGGCATTTGTGTGTATTTCATTTAACAAGTGTTAGATTATTACGTATTGCGGGTTAAGCATGCAGAAGGGTGAAAGTGGTTTGTTTTGGTTATTAAAAAAGTATAATTGGGCTAGATAGCGTAGAGAGACGAGATAGGTACCGTTCACGGTAGAGTGCGCTAAATTATCCCGTTCCATTAGAAGGACCGTTAGTGATGGTGGCTACTGCTTTCTAACGAACTTTTTTACCATTTAAGCTAAAACCACCACTAATAGATCACCGAGTCTGCTACGTTATGTTCACAACTTAGCCAATGTCTTAATGGGTGGAACATCGCGCCATTGAATTAGGTGATGAAAAATCAAATACTGATTCCTCACTGAACTTCAATAATAACACTGAACTAGATTGATTACATAAGTTTGATTTTTCGATAGTCGCTTTGTCGAATAATGAAAAAATTAAACATATATTACATCAGTTGTGTTTTAATTGAACATTTAATGTTCGAGGGCACTCAGAGACCATCGCCGTCCCTCAGTCGTGATGATCTTGTCCGATTAGGATATGGCCTGATAGATTGGTTTGATGGAGTTTTTTCGGGTTTCCTGAACTTAACTTAATAGTTTTCGTGTAATGAGCCTGCTTCCACGGGTATGAACTCGCATTGATTCGTCCGAATTCTACAACCGGTGGGGAACTTGAGACTACTACCACAATACTAAAACCATTGATTGCTCTGAGCTGGATAGTTGTGTCTGCAAAGTGATATATACGAGCACACATGTCTCTTTTTATTTATACATATTTTGATTGTGACCATAATAGCATAAAATTTTATCATAGAAGTAGAAAGCTTTCTTCCATAATAAACATATCAAGAATGCAATAAAAGGTATTCATAAGAAAAAATATAAATGGTAAACAAACAAGACGTAATGTATAAGATTACTTAATCAAATTTAATCAATTTAAGGACAAATATAACATCGGAAATGTTTTAAAAATTTAAAAGATAGAGATAATTCGGTTTTAATAGGTTTACGGGGTTTTCTATATAAGAAATAGTTTAAACGTTCTAAGTATGTAACTTATTTCTACGAGCAATTGACGGGTAAAATAAAAATAAAATACATGTATTTATAGTTGACCGTAAATATATAAATATAAGTAGATGGTCTGGGTTGCGGTCAAAAAAAGAACAAATAGTTTAAAACTATTTTAATGTCCGACGTTTCGCCCCACTTTGCAGGGCTTCATCAGGGCTGTTCAAAGCGAACGGTTGAAAGCAATTTAACAGCTGTTCAACCGTTCGCTTTGACAGCCCTGCAGATTGGGGGGAAACGTCGGATATTGAAATAGTTTTAAACTAGTTGTTCTTTTTTTGACCGCAACCCTGACCATCCATTTGTATATAAAAATATAATATTCTTTAAAGAAATCAATATATTCAAATTAAGTTTGAGTTGAACAATATTAGGCTTCACTTTTAAATAAATCATCAAGTAAAATGTATTATTTTAATAATAAATCATGGAAACAACAATATTAACGGTATAAAATAATGAATGTATTCAGAACTTCACAAATGGGTCTGATCGGTCGAATCTCGTAGAACCAAACAATTTAGAACGGGTCGCTTCTCTATTTTTTGAATATATTTTTTTTTTTTTTTTACTAGATTACTACATCTGTCGGGCCATGGATACCAGAGAAACCCCACCCTAAAAATTTTTTTTTTATAAATAACAAAATATTTATGACTACTTAGAAATAATTTTTCATTTAATGTGCTCTTTTAAAGGTTATTGACATAATTTATTGAAGTACCATAGTATAAGCTAGGAATGGGGTAAATCTTGTTGAGCTACAGCTTGGAACCAATTTTATTTGTGGAACACTTTGCCTGAGAGCCATAAGCGTAGCCTTCTATTTTTTATCCTTACCTGGCCATTTTTGACATAAGGGGTAATCCTACTCTGTGAGAAAGCCACGAAATAAATGTCAACCAGCCCAGGCTGGAATCGAACCTGCGCCGCTGCAGATTCAAGGTTATACCGATAGTGATCCTGACAGCCCATTCTCTAGCTCAAATTCTGTAAATTTTAAAAAGTTATCCCTGCACTCTCCTTTCTCTCCTTCCCCTCCTCACAGGTGCTAATAGGGGACCAATAGTCGAAACGCATCCATTTCTTTTTCCTGTTAAAGTTTATTATCCAAAGGTAATCACGTCCGAAAAGAAAAAAGATTATTTCAGGTTACTTTTCCTTGTTTTCTCTTCGATTGGCCTCAGCAGTGAAAGCCGCAACTTTCAACGGAGCTGCTTTGGCTTACACAATTGCCCTTTACGAAACTTTAAAAATAAATTTAATAATTTATCCAGTGTAAAACTTTTTAATGCAAAATAAATTAAAATTAGTCAACAACGAAAGCCAAAAAGAATTTGTATGTAATAAACTAAAAATTTCATAGAACAATGCGCCTATCTCTAAAAAATAAAACTTTTACTTACTACTCTACTTTGCTTTAAAAAAAAAAAAAAAAAACTTGCTCGTTTCAGGACACATTTTCATTTATTATTTACTTTAGCTATACTCTGCCCTTCTAATATTCCAAATGAGCCTTTTAGTCGATAGGTTGACTTATTCCGATTTCAGAAAAGTACTTTTAAGTAATCATGAAGAAGATGGTCAGCAGTGCAGTCAAAAGGAAACAAAAAAATAGTTAACAACAATGTATTTGCCGACATTTCGCCCCACTTTGTTGAGCTTCATCAGAGCTAAAAATATAAAAAAACATTGTAGGATGTGATGATAAGATACAGAAAGGTAAATTTGGGTAGGGTTAAAATTATGTAAATATAAGTGAAAAGAAAATTATATACTAATGAAAGAATAGAAGTAATAGAACAGAACTAATATAAAATAGACAATGATAAGAATAAAAATAAACACGCAAACTATTAGATTAAAAACGATCAGAAGACGTAATAACACGTAAAAATAGAAACGTAGATATGAGAAAACAAAATTTAACACACTTAAAGACAGAAGTTAGAGTGCTACCAATGGGTAGTTTCTCTACATGCCTGTAACACTCCAATTTAAGTTAGATCAGATTTACTAAATGTATTATAATGTAAAGTTGTAAATAGCAATAAATAAATATAAAAAAAAAAAGACGGAAAATAAAGAAGTAAGTTAAGATTAAAAAAAGGTCGAGAAAGAATAAGTAAAAATAAATTAATAATAAATGAGTAAAGAACAAATCCCTTGTTCTTTAACCACACTCTTCACCATCTTATACATAATTAGAAAAGATACTGTCACTTATTTATATATAATATTTCTCGTTTCAAAATTAAATTTTTTTTTTCTTTTGCTCAAGTTTGACGGAAATACTAAAATATAACATTTTAATAAAATTAAAATTCTATTCTTAACCAATTATTTAATACTTAATAGAATCAACATTGTAAATACTAAGCTTGATTTTATTTAGTCAATCATATTGGTCAGGCTCCATAAATAGGTTAAGAGAAATTTTAACAAAATAATTATTTAATAACTATGGTGACAAGGAAACGATTTCAGATTCGTGTTAAAACATATATATATATTTTTTCTTGATAGTATTAAAAGCTCTTAACTTGAACTCAGGGCTGTTTAAGTTAAGAGCATACGAAGCTCTGAAGCCCTACAAAGTGCGGCGAAACGTCGGCAAAAAATAGTTGTTATCTAATTTGTTTTCGTTTGACCGCACCCTGACCATTTTCTTCACAACCAGAAACAATATAGTCAAATATTATTATATATTATATCATACCTTTTTTTTTACTTTTTCATCACTCTCCGTAACCTTCTACGACCTTCTATACTAAATATTATTTTTTTTTAAATCTTTGACTTTCTATTGGGATATAATGCCTTTATTACTTCTCTTTTTTCTAGAAATGTGTTTTCAACCTGAAAAAAAAAAAAGTCTTTTTATCGCCTTAAGTTAGTTATTAAATCTTTTCGTAGTTTATTTTATCAATTTTTTATTACTTACAAAAATTTAAAAAGGCTAATTATTTAAAACAAAGAAAATCAAAGGTACTTTAGATAAAGCTCTTTTGAAATTTCGGCATTTAATTCCTGTCAAACTATTTCAATGAGGATGAAACCTTGCAGATATTAAACACGATTTAATTGTACCTTGACAAGTCGAGTTTAATCAAAATCGTTTGAGCCGTTTTCGAGAAAATCGAAAAATTCGAGAAATCAATTATTTGAAGTGACACAAGTTGGTCGATTTTATAGAAAGAATTGATGATTGAACTCAGGGGATCTCAGAAATGAATTCTAGAATTTAAATAAAATTTCTTTCTGGTGAATTTGGAACCTTTCTTGAAATTCAGTTTGTCCCATAAGCTGATCTTCCTTTCGAATTATTAAGAGTTTTAGAACAGTCACAAATGCGTGTTCACGTTAAGTGTGATTTAAACTCATTTTAAAAATTATTTTTAGATGTATATTCGATGAATTTGGCTCCTGTACTATAACACTTAAAGCTATATTTGATTCCGATATATCTAAATATTACCATTGAATTATGAAATTTTATTGTCGTGTAACAAAAACTATTTTAGCCTATGCCCATAAAAGAGGTGGCTATAAATAATAAAGAACTACAATGATGAGGTTGTAATTGCCAATGGGACCGTTGGAGACAAGATACTGTTATTCGACAGGACTTCAAGGATATCCACAGCCGAGCAAGGACGTCCCCTTCTTATTGACATATTACATATCCTCTTTATTACTAATCTATTTCGTATCCCCTTTACTTCTAATATATTTCATATCACCTTTGCTTCTAATATATTTCATATCCTCTTTATTATTAATGTAGTTTATATCCTCTTTATTACTAATTATATTACTTATATAATTGTAGTATCGCCACTGGAGAATAATAATTTATCTAATATTAAAGCATATGTACATTATTTTGTTATTGACAACTATTATTATTCATTTTAAAAAGTAACCTCATATGTAAACATTAAAAAGCTTGATAAATGAAAAGAAAAAGGCAATTGCGTTGCTTCAGGATAAAGAACGTTTACCAAGAATAGTGAAACGTAAAATTAAATAAGAATAACAAAAGATTAAAAATATGTGTTTTTAATTTAAAAAAAAAAAAACTTTCTCCCCCTATTAAGTATATTATCATTTAATTTTTGCCTATATATATATGGTATAGGTAGGATAAAAATAAATCCATGATTTTTACGCGAAATTCTAGACTTTATGATAAGAAACCAATGAATGTTTTTGGGAATTAGTTAAGGAAAGATCAGAATCCACATTGTCAGAATTAATTGAAAGAAAAATACACGGGAGTATTACACGCGGGGCTACACGCATCAAACGGTAAAGCATAAATATCACTCAGGTTATCCGAAAACAGCAATGAATACGCAAGAAATTGAAAGAGTGTGCGGATCTGCTACATGGGGACTCAAAGAAAGAAGAGGAACAAATCGGAATTTCCTAGCATCTTATTTAAAAGCATTCATGTTGGTAACAAGTAAATAAAAATTGGTTTTGTTTAGATAAACACATGTGTTTTTATTTTAAATAAATTAATTTCAAAGAAGTATTGATATTATAATTAAGTACCTATATTTCATATCCTCTTTAATACTAATATATTTTATCGGGGCTCAAAATAAGATACAGAAATATAATAAACAGGAAGATGACATGAAATATAATTTAAATTATAATAGGACTATAAAATGTAAAATAATATGTGAAATTTATATAAAAAATTAGCAGATTAAAATAAAGAAAATACAAATAATACCATGTAAAGAAATAAGTATAAATAAATAATAAAGTAATAAATATGAATGACCTTAGATATGAAATGAACAGGTGCAGTAATGTCAAATAAAATAATAGATAAAATAAAATAAAAAATATTTTATATTTTTATTTACTCTTCTCATTTTTATGTAAGTTCCAAATATTTTTTAAACAATGTAATTATAATTATAATTCCAGTCATCTTACACTCTTATTTTGTTTACAATATTTAGTATTTTGTATCTTGTTGTTAGCCCTGATGAAGCTCTGCAAAATGGAGCGAAACATTGGTGCAGAGTACATAGTTTTATTACTATCACCCGAACCATTTTCCTTCTTTATCTGTTGTTCTTTCCTCTGCTCGAAGAGTATCAATAAATTAAATAAATAATTTTACTTTATCAAGGCCGTTTGTAAATTCTTCCAAACTCATTAACAAACAGAAATAAAAACATAATAATGATGTGAGGTTAAATTATATTATCAAACAAAAATATTACAAAATTTTATTATGTATTGAGACTTTATGGAGGTATGTGCTTGTTGCAGGACCACATCCAAGAGGTGCTGGAGAAGTGGACGCAGATCGACGACGAGATCTGGGCGAAGGTAATCGTCCTCGAGAGGAACCGTAGAGTGGCCAAAGCCTACGCCAGGGTTCCTGTCCTCACCATCAATGGTAGTGGCGACGGCTTCGATGGTTTCCGGTATGTAAAACTTATACATTATGTAAAAAAAGTATTTAAAACTTATACAGTATATAAAACATTTAACTTAGTTTGACCACTTTCTTTCTTTGAGGTCATACGTTTACCGCTCTTACGACACATATAGGGTTAATCATGATGTGTTAAATGTAAAATTTTTTACCATGTTAAATGTTGAAAGTATAGGATTATTAGCAGCCCTATTTAAAGTCATGTTAAATGATACATGCTTGAGAGCTCCTAGCGGATTTTATGAGCAAGTTGTTTTATAACCTTTCCTTCCAAAACTTTATGTTTTTGTTTACTTCTAAGTTTTGATTAAAGTAATTTATTACAATATGCATAAAGTGAGTTAAAAGTGGATGTTGTGTGAATTTGGTCACTGAGTGCCTTGTTTATCTTCTAACTAGTGAGGAAGAGAATCAAGATGAGCTAATTGACAACTGTCATTACATTATTATTACTGTCATAGATTGCTATATTAGTTTTAAAAAATCCCAAACAATACTAGCACAAACTAAGAACAAGTAATATGTAATACAACATCGCTTGTTACAATGACAACAAACAAAATGGTGACGAGCTCGGCTGGTCTATTGCGCGACGTCATTCTCCATTTAACAGACCTAGTAACAGACTCTCAACCATGTAACATTTTATATAGTTTTATTATGGTAAAAGAAGAAAATATTTCTCCATTTAACATGAGTTTTCCACTTAACACGCTTTAACATGTTTAACTAAAGATCATGAATACCCCTTATATAAGTTAACATCTAAAAACAATCGTTGTTCCTCTAAAGGCTTCTATATTCTATATTAGTACATCCCACACATGCGGAAATGGCCTTAGTAAAAATAAACCACCACTATGATGCTTAATCCGGTTTTTGTTGTAAATCGATAGTAACATTTTTTTTCGTACCCTTCATTAAAATAAATTAGTACATCATACATAAATGAAATGTATTAATTTTAATTAAGGTTACGAAAAAAAAAATAATAAAGATCTTATTATCGGCTTACAACGCAAACCGGATTATGCATCATAGTGGTGGTTTGTTTTTTTACTAAGGCCATTTCCGCATATGCAAAATATCTCTCGATAGTAAGATAGTTAGATCTTGTCCAATGGTTATAAATTTAATTTTTATAAATTATATAATTGTGTTATATAATGGTTATAAAACTTGTATTTTTTTCAAGAGAATTAAAAAAAAAAATAATAATATAACTTAAAATTTATATATCATGCAGATATTGCAAAATTGTATGGTACTTAGCGACATAGTGGGAGCGTTAAACGATAAAGTAGGTGCGTTAAGGTGTGAAGAAGAGGCGTTTAGCGATCAAGAGGGGATGTTGAACGATAAAGTATTGGCATTAAAAGGTAAATTGAGGGCGTCACAGTAAAGTGGGGGCGTTGACCAGTAAAGTTGAGGCGTTGAGCGTTTAAGTAGGGGGCGTTTAGTTGTTAAGTATGGCACGTTAAGAGGTAAAGTCAAGGAATTAGTGTGGGCTTTAAGCGGTAAAGAGGGAACGTTAAACGATAAAGTAGGGACAATAGCGGTAAAGTGTGGGCGCTAAGCTATAAAATGGGGACATTAAACTAGAGGGATATTTTCTAGTGAGGATGTATATACATAACATGTGTATACATTCTACATAACATGTTTCCCACATTTCGACTAAATAGTGCTACTGAAAAATTTCTAGCCTATTCTTTTAGGCTCTCATGTTGTCCAAAAAATCTATGTCCAATTTTTATATATATTTTCAAATAGATACTTCTATAATTATATGTTTTTGTTTCATTATATATTTTGTTTATTAATTTTTTTTCACCGCTTACAGGATCGGATTATGTGGATTTGATAATCCGATGAGAGACCCTAAAACAGAAGAATTAAAGAAACTGATTGGACAAGTAAGTCTGAACACAGTTTAAAGATTAGTAACAATTAGTGTATTTAGTAATTCACATTCACATACAAATTAGAATTTTTATATACTTTTAGCATAAATTAGTGTTTTATTTAGTTTTAAGCTCATTTCCCTGCATCCATGCATATATTTAAATAGAATATTTTTTGTAATTCCATTTGGCATGTATACAAAAAAAAAAAACCCTCGTTTTTCCTAAAAAGGAACATGATTAACACCTGACCGTTGAAGCGAAAAGATTTGACCATTTCAGATAGATCATTTGACCTGTGGACATTATCACCTCTGGAAAGAGTGATGAAAAGTGAGAAAAAAGAATACCCACAGCCTACATTTTTCTTAAGAGAATATATATTATTCGATAGTCAGATATAGATTTTTAAAGTTTTGAAATTAAAATAATTCCGTGAGTGATTGGAGATAGTGGACTGAATAGGCTGAAGTAGGTGGAGTGGTATGGCCGAGTGACCAAGGTTCACAGGAACCGGAAGCCTGCCCGTTAATGGACGAGGTGGCACCATTATCTCGTGAAATGAATGCAAATGAATTTTCGATCTGGAAAGAAAATTTAACGCTGGAGTAAGGAAGTATCCGGCCTTCAATGGATCAATTGGAGATTTCAACGTTGGAATAGGAAGATAGGAGCTGAGTATCTCAGACTTTAACGCTGGTAAAAGATTGTAGGAGTCTATCATTGACGAAATAGAAATTCCTAGTTCCAGGGGCTGTTTCTTTTGAAGCCTTTAAAACTTTACCGTTTTTGAAATAACGCACGGACTTAGCACGGGTCAGACCTAATTCGAACTTATAATAGAGATAAACGAAAGATAACTAATGCCAGCTTCCTCACTAGTTTTACTTTACTTCTGGACTAAAACAGTATAGTTTTAATACCTTTATTTCCTTTTTATGTTTTTCAGAGTGTCATCCATTGACTTTGTATTTAAAGTAAATTTTCTTTTTTCTTTTTTTTTTTTTCTGGTTGGCTCTGCAAATCTTGTACATCATTGGCCGCCCGTACCAGCCTTCTCCACGCTTGCTTATCTTGGGCTACTACTTTCCAGTTTGCTGCATGCAGCTCTTTCGCATCTTTTTTGATTCTGTCTATCGATCTGGTTTTTGATCTCCCATGTGGTCTCTTGCCAACTATAATGGCATTCATTGTTGTGTAGAGGCTTGTTATGTTGCTCCCAAGGGTAAAATATATTATAATTTTATTTTTCTTCAAGAATTCTTTTTCGTCCATAGGATAACAGGGAAATCAAAATTAATATTTTGAAACCAGAGAGAAAGAAGAGAGATACCTTAGCTCACTGAAGGGTAGGGACGGAAGAGGACCTGGAACCTGGAACTCGAGCTGTATATGCCTCAGATCCTATCTGCCTCCAGCAGGCAATTATAGAACTGGACATGGGAGGACTGCAAAGTGTTCTTGCCATCTCGGCTCTTTTCCTTCCATATTGTCTTCTCTTAACGCACTTAAAATATGATTCTCGTGGTGGCCATTTTTTTTTCTTCTAGAATATCGTCTCAAATTCAGAACTAATGATATTGTCAATGATTTTTAGATAGTATTTGGACTGCTTTTGGTGTCTCCTATGAATGAATATATCATTACCAAAATCTTGGGTTTAAAAAATTTGTCGTTCCCGATATTTAGTTTGAATTCAGTGAAAACATTCAAGTAACGAGAAGAGATGTTGTAGCGAGGTAATTAAATCCCTCATAATTATTTCTCTTTTAATTACCTATAAAACAAGGGGGTTGCATGACCGTACTCGCCTTTAAAGCAAAAAATAACAGGTCAGGGGACCTCAAAACGTGTGTGGTAGCAATGAGGTTTCAAAATTATATTTACAGATTAATAACAGAAACTAAAAGCTGAACATAATGAGCACTAGCAGCTGAACATAATAAATTTTATAGTTCTAACAAAAAATAATAATAATACTTCTCAGTATTTCAGGCGGTCAATAAAGGTATTAAATAGGAAAAGAAAACTTTTTATTGTTAACCAACGTTTCGCCCCACTTTGCAGGGCTTCGTCAGGGCTTAGTGAAAAATAAGATACAAACATTATAGAATTGACAAAACATTTAAGTAAATATACAAAGAAAATACGAAAATACTAGTATTTTATACCGCATTAGTAAAGTACTAGTGAGTAGGGGAATGGAAGGTTACAAATTGTGTTATGAGCTATGTGCGGTTCTATTGTTGTCTGCTAATGTTGTAATATTGTGTTCTAGTTTTAAGTGTAATAAAATATGTATAATAACACGTGTGTTATTTAAAAAATCCGGACATTTTAAAATAATAGTTTAGTCCAATATTTTTTTTTTTTTTACTTATTTTTTTATTTTAGTATGTATGAGATCATTCATCAATATTACCTATTGCCCACAACTGTGTGGCAGATTGTAATATCTATCAATAAATAAATCTATCAATTAAAAAAAAAAAAAAGTCCAATATAATAGTTTCGCCTCACTTTGCAGGACTTCGTCAGGGCTTAGTGAAAAAACTAGATACAAACATTATAGAATTGACAAAACATTAAAGAAAATACAAAAATACTAGTATTTTATACAGCATTAGTATATTAGTTCTAACAAATATTTTTCTACTAAAATTAATTACTCTAGTTCTGTGTTTAGAATTGTATTACACCTGGCTGTATCTATTAGTAACTAGTTTCTAGTCCTTCTAAATGTATTCTTCCTTAAATTATTATTATTATCTCTTTTATAAACAAAACAAAAATTATTTATTTTATTTTCGTAATTTCTCGGTATATTTATTTTAATGTTTTGTCAATTCTTACGATGTTTGTATCAGGTTTTATTTCATTTAGTCCTGCAAATTGGGGCGAAATGTTGGTTAACCATAAATAGTTTTCTTAAACCTTTATTGACCGCTTCTCTGACTATCTTCCTACAATCTACTCCATACGGTCAACTATCGTCTTCTAAATACTAAAATAAAAATAATGTTAAGTAATATTGAAGTATAAATATTTCTTAAAACCTACAATTTAATCATGAAAAAAATTAAATAAACATCACTTGAAAAACAAAATATGTACAAATTAATATTTTTTTAATTAGATTTAATTATTGCTGATCAATCGTAATAATCAGTGTATTTTTTATTGATTTGTGCACTCTTTTTGTTATAATTTAAAAAGGAATTTAATGTATTTTTGTCCGGAATCGACCCTTAACTGTAACCGGTTACAAGTCATCATGTTCAGGTCCGTCAATTTCCTCTTGGATGTGAAGTGGTTTGGTGTCTTGATGTACCTCCCCGCTATGTCGCGCAGTGGACGAGAATAAGTGCAGTAAAACCATAAAAAGACAATCGAACCCATGTCCACTCTACCTGAATTGCTATATGTGACTGTATTGCTACGACTGACTGGGACGACTTAGCCCAAGATCCTAGAATTAAGCCGTAAACCATGTTGTATACGGGCTTAATTCCTACCCTCATACAATATTCAATGCAATAAAAAACAACAAATAAATAATATCCTTATACATATGTATATATGTATATCCGTCGTAAACTCGAATTCGAAATTTTACAATAACTGACTAGGTGACAGATAACTGCTTACTTGAAGAGTTCTGGGCGACATGGAGTAGCTCAATCTGCGTGCACCGGAGCCGCGAGGTTGGACATTTCCTTAACTACCTTCACAATTATCTCCTAATGGCATCCAGCCAAGGTTATGGAAAGTCGATCCTTGGTTATCGGCAACCACCAAGCAATTTCTGCTCAACACTAACTTCTCAGGCACCTTTTGTGTTTGTTTCATTATTGGGGTTTGACCTGAGGCTGTTAATGACTACAAAGCTCCAAGCTCCCTATCTATACCACGCTCTCTGCAAAACTACACTCAATAATTTCATTTTGTCAGCAAAGAGATTATAGCGACAGGTTACATCACATCAATGCTAATAGTTTTCATATATGAAACGTGTGGCTTCAAAACCATCCACATTTTTCTGAAATACCTTTTTTCTATTTACATCAAGTTCTTGATGTACTACATCATACTGCCAAGTGGTAAGGAGAAGAACCAGCTAACGAAAATTGCGTCAAAAGTGATGTGTTTATTGTAAAACCAACTCCTTCCAAGCTTCCTTTCCCTGGTCGCTGGGGTTACTGGGATATGTTATTTTAATCATGGAAGGTTTCACTGTCATGGCCAGGATCTATTATTTTCATTCCGATTTGTTTTCCTATATCCACATTTTACAAAGGAAAAGTATCCAGAGTGGGAGACTGATTATCCGAGGAAGAAACCAGGAAAACCGGTGCGTCAATAACGACGAGAATGAATATGCATTCGTAAAGAGTTTCTGTATTATTATTTCTTCATTTTTCTGTTGAATAGTTTTTTTAATTTATTTTGTTTTGTATTCAAATACTTTTTTCTTTTGAAATTTCAGCTAGAAAAAGTGTCTTCTTTTTACTAATTAAAACTATATTTCTGTTTTTTTCAAATAATATTATTCAGTTTACTGAACACGGTGGTTAATAAAACCAGCTCCATCCAAAATTTGAACTTAAATTCCAAGAAACCTAATGTTACTGAAGCAGTGAGACTACCGTGAAGTAATATACAATAACAAATTACAAAAATTTCTCAAAAGTGATCAGCATGTCAATAAGAAGTTTTTTATTGGAGAATTTTGTCGGGGGTGCGGTGCTGACTGACCTCCCCCCTCCCCTCCCCCCTGACAAACTTCTCCAATCATTAATCTACGGTCAACTATCTACACCTCAAGTTTTTTATTATTCATGTTCCTGAAAAATTTTTAAATTTGAATGGAGCTGATCATGAAGCTATAGATATGTTGCGTGTTACCTTCCTTGCGAATCTCTCAATGTTAGCTTTTCATAGCGCTTATTTAAATTGTTTTATTTCTATTACAGGGTGTCAAAGTCAAAATGGATGACCAAGGTGATATCCTAGTAAAACGTGTTTCCAAGTGCAACGTGTATGTGAAGAGTACAGGGGCCGGGGAAGAGACAAGCATAGGTTCGGAAGTCCTCAAGCTCCCCAACTGCGCTTTGGAGCCCGACAAGCCAGTCAAGGTAAGTAACTCTTTTAAATAAACAATGATAATTAATATCGGAGTATTATTGATTTAATTAGCTATTTGATCACAAAACATGCAAAAGCGAGCTTTTCCAGGTAAATTTTGACAAATAATGTGGTAGTACTGAAAGCTCTCGATACAATAACAACTGGAATAATCGAATTTAAAACATCCACCAATTATTGATTTGAACAATAGTTTGCAATGGAGAATACAAATTCGAAATTATAAAGATAAATTTTTGTATAACATTATGTTTTAGTTTAATCATTAAGTTTATACATAAATCAACGCCTTCCTACTTCGCACTCAAATGAGAGAAAGGAAGAAATCGTTTTTTAGCAGAACATGAGAGATGATAAATTTTTCGAATGATTTCTGTTATCGATCGTCCTGCCTTTCGCCCTCTTCTCCCAGAAAACCATTGAGAAAAAATTAAATAAAATGTTTGATGAAATTAGTTTAAAATGTATCTACTCATCTGCTTTGTTAAATGTTTTTTCAACAATTTGTCAGTTCAAAATCGTTGCCTTAAGTTAGGTAAAAATTAACGGACATGTTTATATAATTATCAATTTCAATGACTATTATTGATTAATTAATGAGTGTGTTTCTCTTTAAAACTTCTTCCACTTTATTCTTTGTCAAACTTGATGAAACCCCTAAACTTACTATCTTGTCCAGTATTCAAGCCGCTGCCCTCATATAAATGGATTCCTAATCAACATCAAAACATTTTTTAAGTTGTAAAATTTGTCACTGTTATGTTAATTACTGAGGTGTCCTGCCAAATCCCCTCACAGAAGATATGACTACACAATTGCACAATCCTTTTCATATTTCCATATAAATATGCACTGCAAATTAAAAATTGTTGGCGCCTCAAAAGAAGAATACATAAGAGTATATACAGCGTACATACTCGTACAAATAGCGTTAAAATATAGATCAAATTTATATGGTACGTCTTAGTCATGCTGAAACTTGTATTCCATTCAATCACTCATAGTTTTATCTGCTTGGTCCAATTTATAAAATATATAATAATAATAATTATAAACTTATTAATAATAATTCGCTACAACAAGAGATATAACCTATCCTGACGTTAACACTTCAGGATTCCGGCGCTTTCGGAATTCCATTTATAGTCGGACGGCGAGCAGGATGAGTGAAACCTAATTTTTTGTTATTTAAGTGGCTACCATTGCAGTAGTGGTGCATCTACACTAATGGTTTTCCAGATAGGATTGGAGATTGGACGCGATCCATTTCATTGGGTTAGGTATAATGGTGCTCCTGATGGAAGGATTGAAGCTCACTGCAGGTGTTCCACTCAAGCAAGGAGATTTATCTAGAAGGAGTCGTGCTCAGCCGATAGCTTGCTGCCAAACCAATAAGGAGTTGTCTCTTTGGTTGGGAAGCGGCCTATTAGAGCAACCTAACTTCCCGTCCCTACGCCTTGACGTAGACTCATCTTGTTCTGTAGTCCGAGCCGTACCAACAGCTGCTCGTTATGTGTTCTTGGACATTACAAAGTAGTTAGCATTTTAATCCCATGCTTAGATAGTGAACTAATATTTGTTACGGTTACAGAATTCTATTAAATTGGCTCATCAATCCAATTCTTCCACTTTTTCATACATTTTTTCAAATCCTCTTGCGCTCTTTGACCAAAAGTCTTCCCTGAATTATATATAACAGTTTTTCCAATCTGATTTCCAATCATATCTTGATGTTCTCTTATTACTGGCATATTAATTAAAATCATCAAACCATTTTAGATTAAAAGATTATTATTAACATTTATTGATAATTACTATTTGAGGCTTACAGAATTATTTTGGAAATTTTTCCCACATCAGAATTTTAAATATAATGTTTGATTAGTTTATAAAAGAGCATTATGTTGCATTATAATATAATATTTATTAATGAAGTTCCCTACTCTATAATTTGAAACCCTTAATAATTCGAGGCTTAATAAATCGATCTCTTTAAGATTTTACATTCTTTAATAAAGTGTTTTATTTTTTCCATTGATCACTTAACACAATTGTTGAGAATTAATTTTGAAGACAGTATTATTCACTGACATCTTAATCAGTGTAGTGTAGCTGGGCGTCACCCTTGACATACACCTGACACTAGCTCGCCACTGTCATAACAAAATAAAGTTGGTTAGGATTTTCAGGCTTAATTATCTAACCTTTCTCTCCACTTCACATTACTGATATGCAGAAGCATTCTCAGACCGGCCCTCCTCTACAGAGCACCTATGCTAGACAACATAGCACGCACAACAATGAAGAAACTCCATCAGTTTTAGGGTAGTATCCAGAGACGTATTGTAAAACATGATACTTTACAAAGAGCGAAAATTGACTACATCATACAACACTTGGACTTCCGACAGTGACAGAATTCATCTTACAGAGGTATATCAAATTCTTTGATAGCCTCGAACACTGCACTAACCCCAATTTTTCAGACATTAACACCAACAGGACGCCGACGAAGGTGGTAAACAGTCACAGACTCAACTGAGTACTACTGACATCACGAAACCTGGAGCCCCCTCAATCAGACAGCAGACACAATACCGTTTTTCTTTGATATATCTATTATATTCCCTTTTCGCAGCCCCTCCTGAAAATGCATGTAAAAGAGATTTATCTCACCGATTTCTGTCTACCCTCCAAATACTATTACTACTTTAATACTACATCTACGGAGTTTAAAAATAAACAAATATTAATAATAAAAATAAAAACATGATCACGATAAAAACTTAAATGTTCATGTCCCGCAATCATATCCAGGAGCTTTTTTTATTTAAAATATCAATTTTCTAACGATATTGAAGGATTTGGTGGGCGGGCTTTGTCTCGTAACTTGAGGGAACGTATTCATCACTCTATATTTCGTGGAAAGAGCCTGTTTGCAAATAGGTCTGGAGATGAACACCCACGCTCTAGCAGAGGGAAGGAGCAAAACAACTAAGACAGAGAACAAATAGAAGAAGAAGGATGTGAACTAATGGTGGCATTACTAAGTGCATTCAAATAGCCTTAGCACCTTCGCACCTTGTTCCCTTCCCACAATGACTCCGACCCAAAGAAAGGAATCGACCCCAGGAACAGAGGAATTAGCTCAAGCTAACTTGGAGCAAACTGCTATTAGCGATAACGGGCTACAATGCAACACTCTCGGAGAGCTAATTGTGGCTCCTCCGGTATTAAAACTTTGTATCCTTTTACATTATCAAGTAATCTTGCTTCAAAGTGTGTACAATAGAGACCTATTGATTTTGTTAAATCCTCTTCGAAATGACGATCTCTTTTTTGTAGGAAAGCTTAGAAAAAAAAAAGCTGGTATAAACATTTATTAGGCTAAGCTAACAATTGAAAACATAAACAAAAGAGTTAGAATAAAATAATGTATAGAAGTATAAATAAAAAAGGCCTTTTAGATAAAAATAAAATTAGCAAAATAAATTATGAGAACAAATTTACAAAATTAATAAATATATCTGGCAAACACATACCACTCATTAGCAGCTTCCGGACTGTAATGTTGGCTAAAACGCTCAAAATGTCGAAAAAATGATACCAACAGAACGCAGGCAGGGCTGGTTAGGAACTGTAATGGCCACCAATCAGCAGGAATTGATTCAAAAAAACCAAAATGGTCAACAGGTTGCTAGGCGACGCCTTAGCAACGGTTTAACAACCCTTAGCAACTGTTTCTTTTACACTTAATTATAACACAAATATAAATACATACATATATTTCTAATCAACAAAAAATTCTAAAAAAATAAATTTAATTAAAGTAACAACTAATACTAAATAAATACTATTTACAAAATATTCACATGTTAATTACTAAATATGGCGTTAGCAGATTTTTTTTTTGTTTAGTTTAAATGAATTCCTTGTTTAGTCTATGGCTCAAAGCCCTGTAAACAAATCTCAATTTAGTATTCCAACGTTTTAGATCTTTCTTTTGTAATAGGGTTGTCCAACTTACCGTAAGCGGGCCGCAAGAACTTATTAGAAAAAAAAAATTATTTCGAAAAGTCTTCCTTTTTAAAGATATTTTATATAAACAAACTTATAAAAAATATGCTTGTTTATAAATTAGTTCAAATATTGTAGTGTATAGTTCTGAAGGAAATCTCTGTATTTCTCAATAGATATGTGACATCTGACACCACTGACCTGAGGAAAATTTTTAGATAGAAGGTCCAGAATTTTTAGGTCTATTAGATTTTTGTTTTTTTATAATAAGCTAACAGTATTCAAACACACTTTGAAAAACAAAAACTTAATACACTTCCCGCGCTGTTTTCAGTCAGCTAAGTAATTCAAAGACAAAGATTTTTCAAGCTGTGGTTCCCAAATCCAAGAAATAATTGATAAGTTTAATACTATTCCAGGAAATTGAAAGTCTCAAAAGTAGTCTTTTGCTTTATAATAAATCCTCTTGGAGCTACAATGGAAGACCAACCACCTGACCAAGAACTTGAATTTTTTCTAATTATTGTCTGAAGAGAAACTCCTAAACTTGCGAAATTTAGAACAAAATATGTCGTGAATGTTCCGAAGCACGTAACTCTGTGAAAGTGTGTTTTCGTCGATGAAGTTTATAAAAAAATAAATAAATTTTTTGATGTGTCTTTATTTTATTTCGTGGGGTTGGCTACAACAGTAAAGGAGGCGGATATTTGTTCGTTGGTGAACGAAGCTGGTCGACCACAATGTTCACACTAAATATATGATTTATTAATTATATAATATATGATAGGTTATAAAAATTTGTTTTTATATTTTCTTTAAATATGCATAACAAATACTTGACTAATATAAAGAAATATTACTACTTTTGGTTTTATTATTAGATTTAAAATTTTAAACTTCGCAACGTTATTCAAGTTTTTAATTTTGGCCCTTGAAGCTTTATAATTTGGACAACCCTGTTCTATATTATTATCTTTTGACCTTAATCTGCAGATATATTTTACGAGTTACTCTTTTTCTATTCGTCTATTTACCAACTTATAGCTATAATTCTATCATAGAAGTTAAGAATTAACTGAAATGTAATAAACTTGCTATATCGTGCTGTTTTAGCTGTTCGATATGAAGAAGTTCCAAGCGAACGTCTCGCGGGAGCTACGAAGGGCTTACCCAGACCGAAGGAGACTGGAGTGCCAGTGCCTCAGCGCCATCGCCTTCGTGAAGTCCGACCAGGACCTCCTGGAGTGCCCCATCTGGGTCCTCATTATCAACGTGGTCGCTTTGGACATGCTCAAGTCTAAGCTACCTCCAGGTCAGTATTCTCATTCACTTTTAAAATTGGAGCAATTATCCCAATAATAACTGCATATATAAATATTTTTATTTATACCATAATATATGTTTTATAAATTACATATTTTTATTGCAGAGCATCGGTATTGTTATAAGTATTTACTTTATCTAAAAAGTATATTGATTATTGTAGTACTTCATATTATTACAAAAACAAA
>NW_027115738.1:98646-104993 GCF_000696795.3 Halyomorpha halys | reverse complement strand
AATTGTGGCAAGACTTATGCTGTTAATTGTTTGTGTAAATATCACGATAATAGAGTATATTATCCTAGTTCTTCATTACACGTTTTTGATCATTTGGATGGTAATTATAAAGTTGTTGTCTGGGATGAATTTAATTATAATAATAACTTTAAATAATTTCTATTGCCATTTCTTACTGAATTAGCACTTCCGGTAAATCGATTTTAGCGTAAAAGTTGCAGTCACTCCCAGGCATACACCTGCCATTTCATTTTCGTACTGATTATTCGTTTTGAGCTAAACTGTTCACAGAAACAAGATCATTTTGCGAGACTAGTTTTTTTTGTAATCAAGAGACTTCACAACACGTATTTTCCTCGAAAATTATAATTCGAAATTTTTCACTATCGAAATGCATATCCCTTACTATATATTAAATATATAGTCAAGTGAAAGTAAATATTTAATACATTTATTTACCAAAATTTACAAAATATTGTATATCAAGTAAAATGTATATATTTACATATACTTACACTTATGTATATAGAAAGTAAAAAATATAAACAAATAAAATTATAAGATTGCAAAATTCTGAATTTGAAACAAACTAGATTTATACATAGCTTTATACTGAAAATACATTACTAAAGAGAAAACAAATAATGATAAAATTAAAATTTAGTACAGAATTAAATGAACTAATAACACCAGGAAAAAATGAAATAAGTTAAAAAAATTAATTAAAATAACTTTTAAATAAACTATGTAGTTAAAAAGAAAACAAATAAAATAATAATTGAACTAAAATGAATTTAAAATAATATACAATAAAGTAATGTGATAGAAATCTGAAAAAGTTAAAATTAATTTATCAAATGTTTTCGATAAGATGAGGTATAGCTTTGCAAATTTAATCAATAATACCTGAATTTAGCAGGTCAGTTCTCATCATAAATGAGACATTTAAATATAGGTGACGAATCTCCACCAGAATGGAAAAATCAACCTAGAAGTGAACCATGTATTCAATACTACGATAATTACATAACTCACACAGATCCCTTCTCTATTCAAGGAAAAATAATTCAAAATTAAAAGCTGCTTCTAGTAGCCCCCCTCCCTCAATTTGAAGACCCACTGCACATTATTTAATGAGGGATAGATTAGATTACAGTTTTATCCTGGGCGATGAATTTCTTGGTTATTACCTTTTTACTTTACTTATGTTCTTGGCATTTCACACATTAATATACATACTTTATATTCATACCATCTCATTCACATTTGTACACAGATGAATACTTCTGGTATAGAATGAGAGATCATGTTATCTCAAGAGTAATTGTAGTTTATTTTTTCAGTCAAAAGAAGTACAGTGGACATCAGGAACAGGCCTCGGATCCCAATCCCTGACGAGGACCCTTACAGCGTGGCTAGTACAGGTGGAGGCAGCAGTGGCAGCAGCGGGGGCAGTGTCCAGCAGGGTCCGCTCCGCCGTAGTGACAGGCCCCCCAAGCTACCCCCTCGTGACAATAACTATCCCCACCACATACCCAAGGTACTAAAAACTGTTATTTTTATATGTATATTTATTTTGATGAAAGGTGACTGACTATTTGTACTTAGAGAAATTACTGATTTTTAATTGCACAAATGTTTTATTTTTTATGCCTTACATAGTTAAGCTAATCTGTGGCATATTTATTTGTAAACCTTTTACTTTTTACGGCACTTTACATTGATATAGATTGTAAAAGCATCCTATAATTGATACTCAAATCAAACATAAATTCTAGTTGAAAGATCAAAATCACAAATTTATCAATACCAATTAACCTTATGGTGGAGCTACACCTTTGCCATTTATCAAAAATCCTAGACTGGTACAAATTCTTGGTAAACAAAGGAAGTAACAAACATTATATTTGTGCTGTGTTAAATACGAAATAAACCACTTGAGTTAATTAAAAATATTTCAAACTAAGTATTTACACCAAATCCATAGAATTTAAAAATAGACCATATTAAACTGGAGTTAATTAATGAGTCTGAAAGTTGAGGAAATTCTTTAATTAATTAAAACATGAAGGGACAAATTTTTTTCTGTTGGTGTTTCTAAAAAAAATATTAACTTAACACAAACATGTGAATGTAGCCCAAATGCCTTTTGATTTGTTCCCAAGAACTGCTGCTCAACTGGTCAGCCACAAATTCTTTTTATTATTCATTTTATCTAGATTCAACTATCTAAAACTAAGAGCAGTAATTAAAAATTGACTGGTTTTTATTAGTATTTTTGTTATACAACATGCCAATTGTTAAGTATTGGGTGCATATTTTTGTTATTTACTAACGAACTACTTAATTCTCCAAAACAGATGTTAGAATAATTTTAATTTACATTTCAGCCTGATTATGATGACATTGAAGAAGATGAAAATACCATAGCACCTAAACCAACTTTTCCAACTTCCAGAGGAAAAGATAAATCAAAGGACTCAAAGAAACATGGTTAGTAAGAAATGAATCTATAGTGCAATGAAATGAAATTGAGGTTCTCCTTTAGTGTTTATTTATATATTTTCAAGATCTATTTTCTTTTTTGTAGTACGTATTGTTTATTCCTTAAACCTTTATTTATAATTACTAAAACTTTTAAAACATGCTTTCTCTTCCATGTGTTTTTTTAATTTGATTTTTATTTGTTTAATATTCTTCATTAATGGTGAAAGGTTTTTATTTTTCAGATGACCCATACTACTGTGGAATGAGAGCCCGAGTCCCGAATTTTGTCAAAAGTAAATCTAAAGATACTAAGGTGCCCCCAGCAGGCGGTCGGTTCGTGCTGCCCCCTGGACCACCTGGTTCACACATTGGCTTGCACCATATCCATCACCTCCCACAACCTCATCCAGTCATGTGGCATGCTCGCTCTTATGATAGTGGAATGGGTGAGATTATTTTTGAAATGTCTAAAGCTACTGAGAGATCAGTAGATAATTCCTTAGTTATTACAAACTGCTGTTAATATGAAAGGATAGTCTGTAGTATTATTTTGAATATGTTTTGTTTTTATTAGACAAATAACTTAATTAAAAAAAATGAAAGGATGATAGTAAAGTTCTCCTGCAAATCGTTTGGCTTGGTTGGAGATGATGGCAGGTACAGGACAACATTATTAATACATCAGCCAAAGTTTTTTAAAATAATTTTTACAGATAATTTATAAACAATGATTGTTTCACAATTTGATATTGTAATCAACAGAGACTAAATTTCCATGCAGTTTCATATTTTCCCCCTAGTTTCAAATTCCTCCAAACCTCAACAGAAATTTAAATCTTTGAAAAGACATTAAAATAAAACTAATTATCAACTATTTGTTCGCCAATGTTTCACCCCACTTTTTAGGGCTTCATGAGGGCTAAAAAAAGATATATAACAATATAAATATTTTTACAATGTAGAATAATGGGACATAAAGAAATAAACTGAGAATGTAGGGTTAAAAATAATGTAAGTGAAAAAATATAAGTGAAAAGAAAATTATAAAAACAAAAATTAATAAAAATAAAAATTTTTACAAACTAGAAGACAGAAATTAAGGAAGTAAGATGAGAATAAAGTTAAAGAAAGAATAAATAAAAAAAGAACAAATCAGAAGCACACACCTGTTGAGTTGTTTTTCTGCACAAAATTGCAAATTTTAGTCTTTTCTTATTTAAAATTTTGATACATAAAATTTAATGTTTTAACTAAATTTCGCATATTACACACATATAGGTGTGCGTATGTCAGTATAATATCCGGTTTGATAATGCTACCATGCCAAACTAAGAACCTTATCACATTCAGTAGCCTAAATCCAGTTCTTTCTAGTAAAGCATTTCAAAAGTAAATAGTCAATAGTGTGGTAGTTTATTAATATTTTATTATTGGTATGTTTCAGATTCAGAGTTGATCGACTCACCATATAATCATATTTATGGACGCTTGCCCATCCCTACCAGAGGATATATTCCACCTTCTCCAAGAACCATGTATATAGGAGAATGGGATTGAAACCATGATAAACAAATAATTAAAAATTTGAGTTTACTTGTACATATTATATATTACTAATATTACGTATGTATAATATTATGTATGAGCACTCAATGGCTGAAAAGTACTGATAATGATTGAGTGTTCTGAATATTGAGAGAAATGACTTTCAAAGTTTCTTTTTATTTATTGACAAAGAAATTTTTTTCTATGCGTTTTGTATTTTTCTGTTATATAAAGACATATCAATAACAATATAACTAATAGCTCATTGAGACTTGTATTGTATATTGTAAATAATATTATAATTGTATATGTTTCTCTGAGGATTATCCAACATCGATAGTAGTTTTGGATTGTCAACAGAGGCAGACTAGTTTTAGAGATATAATATCTTCTATTTTTTTTTTTTTAAGAGAAAAATAAATATTTCATCCAGTGTTCACACTCTATGAGTGTCATTGATAGTTAACCAAATGTATTACTTATCTATGAAGTAACTCATTACCATGTTGTACAGTTAATATTGTTATTTTTCTAATTATTGTAATTATCAATTACAGTGTCCTAGCTTATTGAAAGAATTCTTTCTTTTGTATTAATTAATAATATCGGTTATTGAAAAATTTCCACTAGTACTCCTTTTAAAATTATTAAAGAAGATAAATACTTATTTCAGGTTTCTATGTAAGGATAAATCTATGTTGATAAATTCATATATTGACAAGAAATAATGTTATGTATACATGCACGCTCCTGGTACATAATATTCATATAGCTCATTTATAGTGTCATCATGACTCGAAAATCATAATTTTAGAGTTAATACCCCAAGGAAAATTCTAAAAATGTAAATGTTTGACTTATAGTGTCATTTTAGAGCTTTTACAGCTTACTGTCCCATAAGTTTTATTTTGCATTATAGTTTCACAGAAATTAGTCGAGTATTTAAAACTCTATTACCTGAAAAAAAATATGAATTTTGAGTTATCACACTGTTGCAATGATTTATATGCATTGAATGTACCATACATTAAAAGTTCCTTTCAAAGGGTCATTTTGAAAGGGAAAAAATTACTGTATTTTATCAAATTTAAGTTATCAATATGATATATGATTGCATTTACTTAATTGTATTTATATTCTCAAACAAGAGTTCTGTTATAAATATTTTAAAATAAAATGGTGTTGGATCTATTAATTCAAGTTGTCTCTGTTTCTTAAAACCTCAAAGACTGATTGTGTAGATTTTAATACAATGGTATAGACCATATCATGCATTTCCATATTGGTTGTGGACATAAATCTCTTTTATACTGAGAGCAGTATAATATATTCTATTTATATAAAATGATAAGAAATTACATATAAATAAAATGAAGGAAGACATAAAATAGTATCAGTATAAAGTAAACTTGAATAAACAATGATAAGAATTAAAATAAGTAACAATGGCAAGAATAAAATTTTTTTAAAAATACGTAAAATAAACAGTTAAAAAAGTACAGGAGATGTACATAAAACAAAAACAATACGAGGAAGAAAAAAAAAAAAAGAAGAAGAAAGTAGAGATTAAATACACGTCTTGAAAGAATAATTATAAATAAAAAAATAATAATGATAATAAATGAGCAAAGAACAAGTCAGGACAACCTACCTGTTCAAAGCGAACGGTTGAACAGAAAGCAACAATGAAGCAGAAGTGGGGAGGAGGTAGCCCAGCCGTTTAACGGCTATATTTCTATTTCAAATACGTTGCGTATACAGGAAGTAGTCATAAAGATATGACGAAAAATGGAAAATGATAAGAGAAAGATATAGAAATATGATAATAATAATAACTATAATAATTTTTAATTTTGGAATAAGTAAGTAAGTAAAATTAGAATGACACATATCGTTACTAATAATACGAGATTATACTGAAGAAAATATTTCTCTTTCCAATTGTTAATAAATAATTTCAAAATTACGTGCCTACCAAAATAGCTAGTCATTTTCTTTTTTACAGCTGATGAAATTCAAGAACAAAAGAAGTCTAGTACGACCAATACTTTCTATGATATAGTTTAAAATAAATTGACCATTTTCAATCTGACAGCATTGCAAAATGGGGAGAAACATTGGTTAACAATAAATAGTTTTCTTCTACTATTTTGATATCTTTATTGACCGCCAATAAACGGACTATCTTCCTACAATCTATTTCATATGGTCAACTATCTTCTTCCAATTTATTTTGTTCAATATCGTCAAAAACAAAGCTTTGATGATGAAAACAGTCATGAAGAATTAATTTGAATTCAATTTAATAAGTTGAA
>NW_027115738.1:88901-94354 GCF_000696795.3 Halyomorpha halys | reverse complement strand
AGAGAGAGAGAGAGAGAGAGAGAGTGTGTGGGGTGGAGGGGGATGGAAAACTAGTAATAATCAACTATTTATTTATTTTATGCCAGCGTTTCGACCTGCCATTTAGGTCTTCATCAGATCTAGACTAAAAAGGTACACAAGGAAGGTAGTCAAGGTGAGGGTAAAAAAATGATGTAAAAGTTGAGGCAAACTAACAATCAAAAAATGTAAACAAAATAATGAATATAAAACATAAAGATGAAGATGAATTAATAAAGAATAATAAACTAACATAATAAAGAGAACAGATACATCATAATTGCAATAAAATTTATATACATCATAATTTTTTAATTTATGTATTAGTTATTTTAAATTTTTTTTAATTGTTTCATTTTTTTATTAAATTTGTAGACTGTTCTACTGCTATGATTGTTTTGTTGCTATCTATTGAAGATTTTTGTAAATTTTCTTAATTGATCAAACGGTTGTTGTGGATCACTGGAGGGTAGAGGTATGATGAGAAAGGAATGAAATAGGGGGAATTATATATTGGTCGTATTGGTAAATTATTATATGGCTTTGTCCGAAAAGGAGGAAAACTAATATATGTATAAAGGAAAGAAAAACATATATATAAGTATATTGAATTTGATGATTATTGTTTGAAAAATGAAATGAGGAGACAACTGATATTAAATAGAAGTAATAGGTAAATTATAATTACAGATTAAATAAAAATGTAACAAAGAAGCAAGAATGTGGAATGGGTAAAAGGTAGAAATGAGAATGGTTTAAAGATAATAAGATAATATAAACTTATTAGAAAATAAACACACAGTAACATAAAAATAGTAATATAATGAGGAGTAATAAGAAACTGTGTATCTGAAAAATACCTATAAGGTGGAAGCGTGAAAAGAGAAATGACAGTTGGAAGTATTTCAAAGAATGGAAAGGCAAGAGAGGAAGTACAAATTAGAATGAAAATAAATGCATAAAAATAATATAAAATAAAATTGATAATATTAAAAGGAAAAATACAATTATTATGAAGATAGTAACAGTATCTTCTCTCCCCTTCTTTCTCATGCTACTTAATGCCTTTCAGCGTGGATGTGCCTCAAACCACTTAGTCTACATATCTCGCTCTCTGGCAAGCATCTCCATCTGAGCCAGCGCTTTTCCTCTTTCCAGATCTAGTAATTGGATATGCTCCATATACAGGCTGTTCCAGGATTAAGTGGCTGAACTGAAAATATGAACTAAGAACCTCAAAACAAGAAAAAAATTTTCCTCTAAAGGTATGTCTGCAAACACTTTGTTCAGGAGATATTCACACCTAAAGATTTTCATTATTATGAATCATTTATGTTATATGAAATAAATAAAACCTATTTAATTGTTCTAATTACTTTATTAATTAAATGTAAACATTAAGATTAATATTAAAACTAATATTTTAATAGGTCCGCATTTCTTGCTCCCACGACTCTATGGGAGCACATTTCTGGAATTTCTTAATAATGATTACTATGCTTTAGTTGAACATATCCCACTACAACTGAGAGGAGACATGTGGCTTTGAATTAGATGGTTATCCTGCACATCACGGAAGAGGTCCACGACAATGGCTAAATGTTAATTATCCCACTCAATGGATTGGCCGGGCAGGACCAGTGGCTTGGCCTCCACGCTCTCCAGACCTGACACCACTAGATTTTTTTGTTTGGGGTGGCATTAAACAAAAAGTCAATGCAAGGCCGGTCAATGATATTAATTCCAACGATAATAATATTCAGTGCCGTTCTGCCACTGCTGCTGTTGAAGAAAGATACCAACTCTGTCTTAATGCTCAAGGAAATCACTTTGAACAATATTTAATATGAATTTAATTTTTATGTTTATTTGATAAAGTAGTAAGAAAAAATAAATAAGTTTTATTTATTTCATATAACCTAAATAATTCATAGCAATAAAAATCTTTAGGTATGAATATCTCCTAAACAAAGTCTTTGCAGATCATACCTTCAAGGAAATTTTTTCTTGTTTTGAGGTCCTTAATTCATACTTTCAGTTTGGCCACTTAACCCTGTATAGTAACAGTATGACGGTGAAATATATTGGAGAATATAAAGACAATTAAATATAATGGTGGAAAAAATAAACATAGACAAAAGTAGATAAATATACAATCAGATTATATGTATGGTAGTGATAAAATATTGTAGTTTGGAGTTATTTATTGACAATAAAAAAAAAAAAATGCTAAGATTGAACTTAAATTTTGAAATATCGTTATAGTTTCTACAAAAAGTAAACTTTGTAACCAAATAATGAAGAATTTGGGTATCATTCTAGGTTTAAAATGAAAATTTTATTTGCTAATCTTTATTATTAACAGAAAATTTAAAAACCCATTTTCAATTTTTGACATTATATATATATCTAACTACACCGCCTTCTCCAACCTTATCCAGGGGAGTAAATTCCCCTTCAAAGGAAAAGAGAAGCGAAATACAGAGTTAACCACATCCACCTTGTCCAGGTTTACAATGAGTTAAATAGGAATTTACCACATTTATGTTATTATCTGAAAAACCGTTCATTCTATCGCAAAAATGAGCAGTATATAAAATGTAGTAAATGCTTTTACTTCAATAACTTGTTTCATTACAACAAAAATCCATAAAACCCTTCCCTAGAAATTAGTTTAATGAAGAAACTCAAGGAAGATGAGTATAAAGTAAATAGAGAAGAAGACAGCCTATCAAGGCCCCTACTCCTTCTACTTTACCCATCAAGCCCCGCCTTTTTGGCTTGACTTTTCCACATAGCTTACCCCATATGCCCCTTCCAAATATCTGCCTATCTGAAGGATCTTTGGTAATTCTATCATTTCATCTGAGTTTTGGTATGCTACTTCGTTATATATCCTTTTATTTAAATATATATTTACATATACATATAACAAAATTAAATTAAAAATTACATGGTAGATTTAAAGATAAATGTAATAAAAATGCCTAGTACTCCTTAACAATATTCCAAATAATTGCATACAAATATTGCCATGAACTCCAAACTAAACTAATAAACATTTAGAAAATAATGTATTTTTAAAAATTTAAACTGAAGATGAATCCAGCAAGTTGGGCTTTTTAGACTCATGTTCAAGATTGATAGTCTGTGTTGCAACGTATTCTTCAATCCAAAGTTCAATATCATGCAGGAACAATTGGGACCATTCATTGTTCACTTCGATGAGCTCTAATACTCTATGTTGTACTTCAGTGAAATTATTCTCATCAGACTCTTCAGCCTCAAAAAATTTTCTGGTCTTCAAAAAAAAATAAAATATATGATAATTTTAAATAAGATATTGGATAATATCAATACAATATGAAGGATTTAAGTATCCTAGCAGGTAAAAACCCGAACACTCTTTGAGATTTTATAGGACCATAGGTTTTTCTTCTAGGAGTTCAAATGAAGTCATTTACAAAGGAAACCTATCTGAGTGGACCTAGAGGGGCCACACCAACACAGTACAAGAGCCCAAGAGGAAAAAAAAGGCAGTCATTTCACCCCACTTTTCGATTACTTTAATGAAAACTGTGCATAAATTGATGAGTCTGCCAAGTATACATTGGGGGAATAAAAAATGCCGGCTGTTTCAAAAAGTTAAAAATAATTAATTTTTCATCAGAGCTCTATATCGTTAAAACTACCAGCAATAGAAAATCTAAGAGAACATCATTTAAAGTAGAGTAAATTTGCTAAAATGTAACCCTAATAGAGTTATTTACGTTCAATAGGTCTCGAGATATAGCTTTTTAAAAAGCAACATTTCATGAAAATGTTGTACAGAACGCACTGAAAGATCAGAAGTTAGTGAATTTATTTTGAAAAATCTATATCTCAAAAACCATTTGACATACAGATGTATATTAGCATTCAAATTAAAGCTAGTTTCATGATCTATAAAGTAATTTATGACGTTTTCTTCCTAGGAGTAGTAGTTTTCATGATATGCTAAAACAAATTGATTTATAGTTGTTCAGACAAATTTTCATTTGCCAAATTTATATTCAAATGCAAATATCATAAAAATTACTACCCCTACGAAGAAGATAAGTGTCATGAACTACTTTATAGTAAATTAAATTTCCTTTATTTTGAGTGCTGGCAGACATATGTGTGTCTTATGGATCTAGAGATATATTTTTTCAAAAATCAAACATTTTACACGAACAACTAGAAATTAACATTTTGTGAGTTTATTTTGTCAAATATCATAAAAACTATTACTCCTACAAAGATAAACATTATCAACTATTTTATAGTAAATTTAACTAGCTTTAATTTGATTGCTGGCAGACATCTGCACTCCTGTGGTTTCTAAAATAAAGTTTTTCATAAATCAAACTTATTGTCCGAATAACTATAAATCAATTTATTTTAGCAAATATCGTGAAAACTACTATTCCTACAAAGGTAAAGGTCACAAAGTACTTTATAGTACGTTAAACAAGCTTTAATTTGAGTGCTAATAGACATAAATACGTCACATAGTTCCTGAGATATAGACTTCTCAAAATAAATTAACTAGCTACTAATCTTTCAGTAGATTTTTAAGAAATGTTGCTTTTTAAAAAGCCATATGTTGGGAACTATTGGACGTAAATAGCTCTATTAGGGCTCACATTTCAGCAAATTTACTCTCCTTTAAATAATGTTCTTTTAGATTTTCTAGTGTTGTTGGTAGTTTTAAGATATAGAGCTCCGAAAGAAAAATTAATGTTTTTTTTTTTAAGGTTTTGAAACAGCCGCCATTTTTTATTCGCCCTACATATACTTGGCAGACTCATCAGTTTTGACAAGTAATCATACATAGTTTTCATTAAAGTAATTAAAAATTGGGGTAAAGTAACAGCCTTCTTTTTCCTCCCAGCTCTTGTACTGACAGGAGTAGCAAAAAAAGAAATAATAAGGGATTCTAATACTCCAAGTGTGGCTCAACCATGAAGAACTGGTCTCCTAAATCTGCCCAGGTCTTGGGCAGCCAAGGGCCTGACTTAGTCAGAAATCTATTTTCTATTTTATCAAGTGAGGATTGACAATAGATACCAATCGCATCATATTTTATATTTTATTTGGTTATGAACAAGGGCCGGACTTTTATGCTATTAATTTTTTTTTTTACATACATTTTTAAACCTACTGATCAAAAATCTTTAAGAATCAGTGCACCCTAATGTAAATACCCAAGTTTTATTTTGCAAATTTAGACTATTTGAATAAAAAAAAAAATTAAATCATAAATTAAAATCTCAAAATAAAATCATTCATTAAATCAGTAATACAATTCATAAAACGCTACCTTCAATAATTCATTTTTAACAATAGCAAGTGTTATGTTCTCATTAGTTAACATTTTTTACTAAATAATTCAAAAACACTATCCAAATTAT
>NW_027115738.1:75445-83691 GCF_000696795.3 Halyomorpha halys | reverse complement strand
TTTCTTTTGGTGGTACAGTCAACTTTGTAACCTCTTCCATTTCTTTTGGTGGTACAGTCAACTTTGTAACCTCTTCCATTTCTTTTGGTGGTACAATCAACCTTGTAACCTCTTCCATTTCTTTTCCAGTGCACTTCACCCGGAAATTTCCCATATAAAGAAATCTTTTCAATGAAGGATTCCCAAATAAGATCTAATTTTGAAAAAGTTTATAATATTTTATTTTATATGGTTGATTCAATTTAACTTGTCCTGAAGGCATGTCACCAAAATTGAATATTATTATTAATAATTAGTAACAGTAATTGAATATTATTATTATTTATGGATTTTGATAATTTGCTAGAAAACAGTGCATAAATTGAACAAAATCATCGTGGAATTTAATTTCTCATAAAAATCTCTCATCATCGATCGATAACAATATGAACATGAGATGCAGTAGAAAACATAAAGGTATTATTGTAGTTGCTAAAGCCCAAAATTTCAATTTATTTTTTTATTTATTAACATTTTACTTCTAATTGGTTTTATTTTTTGTTAATTATAAGTTTATTTCTATTTATTTTTTAACAAGTCAGGTTTTATTTTGTAATTAAAATTAAATTAGAATTTATTACGTAAATAAGGTTTGTTATGGTATGAGTGTATAAATACATCGCTGTGGTATAGCTTAATGTACAACATTACGAGTTGCAATAGGATTACGGCCTGAAAACAGATTGATAAGGTAGTCTGGAGTCAGCATTAGCAGGCTTTGGACCTACCTGGCGCTCTTTTCTTACCATCATTCTGGCTCAACGTCTTCTCCACTCTAGAGTCGACCTGCGTTTTTTCTATTGACCCTCACCCAACAATAGCTCATCGAAGACGTTTATCTCAGATGAGATTAGAGTTGAGAAATGTTATCGATATGCGCATACCAATCCCCCTGCCATATGAGAGTGACTATTTTTTTTTCTCCTCGAACTTTCTTATTGTTTTTTGTTTGCTTCTAATTAACTTATTATTTTTTATGTAAAGGAAATTATTTTGGTTTGTATATAAATCCAAATATCCTTTTTTACTTCGTAACTCATTATTTTATTTCTTTGTAATAACAGAAACCAATTCATTTTTTTTTATTTTATTGTTTATATTTTAATTTTATTAAATTGTATGTACATCACTTGGAAGGTTATTTTTTTATTATTTAATTTTCTTCATTACTTTGTTTTTTATTTTAGGTCCTCCGTTTTATTTAACCCGAACCAGCGAAAATTTATTCTGGGGAGGAGAGTTGTTTTTCAAGTGTGAAAAGCTCCTCGCCCCAACAGGTATAAAGTCTGATAATGGAATAACTTTGTTCATTCTATTACCAAACAATGAATCATGGTGCAAATGATCAGATTTTCTTAAATAAAAATACATATATTTTTTTAATTGAGTTCCCTTCACCACTTGATGATTCAATTATAAAAAAACAAAAACCAATCACAAAAGTTAACCAATAAACCATAGCAACCACATAAATTTTATCAATATTGATCTCAATATGCCTTTAAATATAAAAATTATAATAACCTCATCCAACTTCTCCTTTGTCCCGAATTGAGAACAAACTTGGAAAACCAGGTCACACAGTCCCATGTCTTCAAGAGTAAACCGATCAACGAGGTAGAGCCATTCATTCCTAGAATAAATCCATTAATATATTTTACTGTGGGGGCAGGTAGTTTAAATTTTAAAAAACTTCTTTAATTACCTAATAAAATTCCAGACAACTTCAAGTCCATAAGGTTGTTTTGCAATGGATTTTAAAACAAAAAAGAAATCTTGAGATTTCAAATGGTTCTCATCTTTAGCAAGTTCGATCAATCTGTAGCAAAAATTATAACAATTTACTGATCAATTTCATAAATAACAAAGATGTATTATTTTTACTATTATTAGAAACATCACTTTGTTAAATGTTCTCTGTTTTTCACATTTCCGAGGGAACGCCAAAGGTTCCATTTCTCTTTGACACTGCGTTCCCTGAGGCATCTTTGTAAAACCTTTTCCCATTCTTCTTCTGTGATATCACCCGAGAGTCCTATGCAAGAAACCATCAATAAAATTGTACGATAGCATAAATCTAATAATGAATGACAAGAATAAAAGAAAATTACCATATGAATATACTATTTGGCTTAGTTCGGGATGTAATGGTTCACCAGAACTAAGCCAATTGGTAAATAATGTTTTTACTTTTTGAAGAGTTGCTTGTTCATCAGCCCAGCAAGCTAATTTTATAAGCTCAAGTTGTAATTTCCTAAGTGCACAAAATTTATAGATAGTGAAAAAAATAATTTAATTTATAAATATAAAAACCTGTTAACTATTTTAGCATTTACTTTTCAAGAAATGTCTTAGATTCTCCAAAATCCCATATGTCATCCAATAAATTTCTTTTCAATAATAAGTGAACATATTTCTGAAATATATTGAATATTTAATTTCAAAAGGAGAGTTAGTTAATCAAATTAGTATTAAAACAGAAATAATTATACATCTGATGCCACAATCAACCAGTTTCATGGCACTGTAATAATTTAATATTTATTGTATAGCTTGTTATAATATATTGTTTACCTTAATTTAAAAACTAATATATATATTATATAATAACTTTTTCCTTGATTGTTGTAGATATATATTTTTGTGGGTCTTGAGGATCGGACAATAATATTATATATTTTGGTTTAAAATTTTTTTAACTTAATGGAGGTAAAATTAGATCTAAAGAATTTAACCCAAAAGAGGAATAATTGTAGTAAGACCATATTATCTATTATATTATTATATACTATATTATCTACTTCTTATCTAACAATTGGATCGTTTATTTTATAAATGCCATAATCAATTACTAATATATACTTCTGTTACAAAATGGTAAAACAAATTTTTATCAGAATTTTATCTTAGGATGTAATTTTTCAAGTATTAAATTAGCGGTATTGATACAACTTTTCTGGATTACTCGAAACCCAGTTTTGGCACTTATGCCTTTTCTAAAATAAATTATTCAAGTATATTATAATAGAACTGCTAGCTCTAATTATATTTTTAAAGATTTATTCATTGATTGGACTAGCTAATAAAATAATTAAATGTTAATTTTGATCTTATAATACCATAAATAATGAGTGGCAATCAGTGCCAGTGAGCCTTGTAGCAATGAAGCGTAAATAATTGGAAGAAACAGCCCAGGGGTAGAAATGTTTCTCTTTACCAAAGTGAAAATATCTAATAAGGCTTAAAGGAATATGATAGTAAAAATGGCCTGCACAAGCAAGGTTGAAAGCATCATCAATTAAGCTCACACGATCTTCAACATCCAATACCTAAAAAAATTACATATAAATACATACATATAATGAAAATAAAAAACAAAAACTTATATTTTAAAAAAAAGTTTTATAAACAAAGGTAAGCAAAAAATTAATTTAAATAAAATTTCTAATAAACTCTGGAAACCCAGATTCAATCATGAAATGAAAAATGCTATAACTTTTTACTGTGTAAAGATAGATAAACAAAAGTACATAGTGCCTGCTGCGAATCTAGGCCATGAATGTATCATATGTATTAAACTATAAAGTAATTAATAGGAAGATAGTTCAGATGGTGGCAAATAAAGTTAAAAAATATTTTAAAAATAACTCTTTAATGGTAAGCAACATTTTGTTCCACTTTGCAAGGCTTCCTCAGGGCTGATGGGGAACAAAAAATGCTTACTCTAGTAAAATACATAAAAAAAACAAAAAAAAAAAACAGAAAAAACTGCAGTTACCATTAAATAGTTATTTTTAAATATTTTGTACATTTATTGTCACCACCCAGACATCCTACAATCTATCTCATAAAGTCAATTATCTTCTTCTAATATAAAGTAAATGACATTAAAGCTACTTCCCTTGCATTTTTATTCTTTAATTGACATAACTTTACACAAATCATAACTAAATTTCTGACCAAAACTAAGCCCCGCTTTCACCCTTAAAGAAACGTAAATTTCGTTTTCCTCTGTCATTCACTAGGTGGTCTTGACTCAAAAATTAACTTTTGATTTTGCCATAATGATTCCCAACAGGTGATATATTCTTAAGTAAAATTTAACAGTTTAAATCTTCCTTTCTCACCAGTTTCCAGTAAAATGAAAGAAAAAATACCTGGAATGGCAAGTTTAATAAAGAACATGAGTACTACAAATTTAAACACAACTTTTTCAGTTTAACTGGCTCATACCTAGGAGAAAGTAATTAAATTGATTGGAACGAATGCGATTTTCTAGGGAATTCAATAAATTAAGATCCTTGTTACCATGGTGTGAGGTTCATGCTAACACAGCAGCCTCTAATTATCTCTTTTCACCATTAATCTTCTTTTCTCTTCCCAGTTTATATTTCTTCTACGGAAGGCTTCCTGGACGTTTTGCTCCCAAGTGATTCTGAACCTACCTCTAAGCTGCGTTTTCTCTACCTTGGCCACATAGGCCCTTCTAGCATGATGGTTTGGCATTCTCAGAAGATGGTTCCTTCGTTGGGATTCCTCTATAGTGGTGTTTATGGCGTTCACCCTGAAACTGGTCCTTATTGCAGTATTCCTTATTCTGTCCCATCTGGTTCTGCCTTCCACTTTCCTCAATTACTGCATTTCCAATGTCTAGATTTGTCTTTTACGTTTTGTAGTTGTTGTTCAGGGCAAAGACGAATATGTGAGAAGAGTTACAAATGTGGACTTGTATAGCTTGATTTTGGTATCGTTCCCCACCTCTTTCCTGTTTAAGAAGGTTTTATTTAAGGGTCCAAAATAAATGTCCAACAACATTAAAAGGCTCCAGGATTTCTGAGTCATTGTAGTTGGACTAGTCTAGTTTAGAAGTTGAGTACCAAGGTTCTTGAACGCTTCAACCTGTTCAAGTCTGACCCCATTTATCCTGAGTACTCTCACTACTCCCCTGGATTTTTTGTCAATCCGTATTACTTTAATTTTTTTTTTTAAAACTAATGTTTTCATGTTAAGAACAGCAATTCCTGTTGGGGAATAGTTAGGTTGTACTGCAGGTCTCAGTCGCTGTTTTTTAATAATGCTATATCATCGGCAAAATAAAGTAGACTAAAATTACTGGGCCTAAAGTTGGAGTATTCCAGGGCAAGAGATTTGGGCTTTTCCTTTACTCTTTTCAACACCACATTGGGGACCAGAATAAACAGCAATGGACCAAGACAGCAGCCTTGACGTATCCCTAATTTTGTTCCAGATTCATTGGAGAGGCTATCCTGTCCTAACAATGTTTCTTTGACAGTAATAAAGGCTATTAACTGACAGTATTAGGCCCGGATCAATATGTAGAGAATTCAATAAATTTTAATTTTCAAAATCATAAAATGTTCTGCACCATTTTCGTCATATACACCAGAAGTTGACAAACTTAACTTTATTAAACATTATTAAGGTGACCTACCCTTACATCCTAAAACTACTCCAATCCTGAAACTTTTATAACTATACGAATCAACAAAGGAAAAAAAAACTAATTTGAATGGACTACTAAAAAAATTTGAAATACATCCAAAATGCTAACTTCAGATATTTTTCTCTTAAACTAATTGATTTATATTTTATGTGGCACTAAATGGGAAAACATTGATAATTGGTGTGATTATAATATTTATTAATAAGAAAAACCTTTTTTTTTTTTTAAAAAAATCCTAAATTTATTTTTGAAATTGCCAACACAAAAAAAACTATTATTTAAATAAAATAATATGTATCCAATTAAGTCACAAAACACTCTTTTTATTATTTCTTCAAAAGTCCAAGTTTTCAGCCATCCTCAAGGACAATCTTTTAAAAACTGTTTGCAGGCTATTCTACCCAGGTCATTAATTTCAAGATAATCAAGTGATAATAGTGTTAAATTGATCTCTAATAAAAGTTTTAAAATTTAATGAAAAGGGGATAAAATAGGGTGATTTTGACTGAAATTAATGACCTGGTAGAATACCCTGCAAAAAGTTTTTAAAATTGGATGTGAGATGTAAAATTATATTCAGTATTGTCCTAGAGGATGGCCGAATTGGCCGAAACGATGAATTTTTAAAGATAATAAAGAGTCCTTTGAGATCAAATTGCATACACATTATTACATTTAAACAATAATAAATCGTAAGAAAGTGAAAAGATTATGTATTTCAAAAATATGTTACTTTCTGGCCACTCTACATTTCCAATTTATGTAAATAGAACCACTTCAATTTACCATTTTTTTTATTTTTATTCCTCTTTTTCCATCTTTTAGTAATGTGTACTGTACTTTACACTTCTTTTTTTATCTGTAATAATCCTTTTTTTTTATTAATTGTCTAATACCTTTTATTATTCTCATTTAATTTCATGTTTCACTGTACATCTTTTTAATTTTTCATTAACTTTGTTCATTTATGTTTACATCATTTAAGTGTTTGTATCTTTTTGAGCCCTGCAACATGGGGTTGGTTTACAATAAATAGTTTTCTTTTAATATTTTGGTACCTTTATTGACCACCACCCGGACTATCTTCCTACAATCTACTTCATACAGTCAACTATCTTCTTCCAATAAAAATCACTTAAAAATGACTTACTGACTGTAAACAAATGTTATATCTAATTTTAGTTTCTAAGATAATTTAAAACAAACTAGTAGTGACTAAATGGTTAAAATATGATGATATTTTAAGTTTTTTTTTTTATTGAAAACATATTTTATATAATCATATCTATATAAGAAGATGTATTGAGAAACACAATAACATTATTAATAAACACAATCTCAATCATAATAATAATATTTTAATTCATTATAAAATTACCAATGGATTTCTGACGAGTTGATTACTGAAAACTTCCCAGAGATTTAAAGGATAGTTAGTCCTGTAGAATCCAACTTGATGCCAATTTAACTTAACCCATTTCACATTTGAAGGAACATCTAAAATAACTAGGAAAAAAAAAATTACGATTCAAACTGATACAATGTAAATCAAATTATGAAAAAATCAATAAATATAAATAACAAACAGATTTTTTGCTGTTTTTTTTAATATTGGCACATCTTACATAATACCAACTAGAGTTGGGCACAAATTAGCTATAGTTGAAACTAATAGCTAAAATTGTCATGGAAACAATATTTATTTATCAATGGTTCATTCATGAATAAGGGTCGTATCGATGACAATTTCAGTTATTAATTTCAACTATAGCTAAATTTTGCCAATATCTGCATGGCAGAAGCATATAAACATTTTAAATATACATATTTTCAAATATTGACTAAAGTTTTTGTATATTAGATATTTGTGTCTCTTAGAATAAATTGATTGTGCCATTACTTTACCCATTTGTCAAGATGTGTTGGTTTGAAACAAAATACAACTTAGAAATAACCAAGTTATATTTTCATTGTAAATTATACAATATTAAAACAATAGTCAAAAAATAACTCAGATATTACAATAAAAATGTGCATAGACAAAATTGAAAAAGATCTTAAATAACTACAGTAAAAGAAACATAAAACTGTTCAGACTATTGCAGGATGAATAGTAAAATTTCAGGATATGGTTGGTATTTATTAAATCAAAATCTTGCTTTTTTCTTTGGGCCAAGGAAAGATTTTTTGAATAAGCAGGTTGTCGGATTTACACAACCTGATTTTTTCATGTTTTTTATTTTGTTTAAAATCGGGGTCAGGGGTCTCATTTTTTCTGATAGCCCCCTTGACAAGTTCACCGGAAGACCCCGAAGATGCCTGATATCATCTATCGTGGCATGCAGGCCAGGACCTGGCTTGCCCCTACTACCACACCACTGCCAATGACGTTTGCTTATTACGAACTATTTTTCTGCTTATTGACAAAATCCCATTTCTGTTAAAATTAGTCTTCATAATTGGGAATCAGTAGTTATAAGGGTTTGTCATCATGATAAGAATATTTAAATTCTAATGACAAATTCTTATGGAAAATTGAATTCTCATATGTACTTGGCAGACTTTTTTTTTATGATTGCTATTATGAAATATTTTGTAATTTATTGATATATTGAATAAATAATTTAATTACTAAAACCTTATGCAATAATTGTTGATTCTCTCTCTCTCTCTCTCTCTCTCTCTCTCTCTCTCTCTCTCTCTCTCTCTCTCTCTCCCTCTCTCTCCCTCTCTCTCTCTCTCT
>NW_027115738.1:60889-75318 GCF_000696795.3 Halyomorpha halys | reverse complement strand
CCCTCTCTCCCTCCCACCCTCTCTCTCTCTCAAAATAGTTTTGAAAATAATAACTATTTGCAGTTATAAATATTCTAGGGAACAGATAAGTTAAAATTAAAATAACAACTGCAGTATCAGTTTTTAATACCTGAATGTTGATCTTTCATTAGCCAAGTTGACTTCACATCGGTTGGGTCATCAGAAGATATGTACCTTAGTGGTACATCCCATTTGTACCTTTAGAAAAAAAAACATTCATTATAAGAACATAAAAATTTTTTTTATATGGTTGCTATAAAGATTATGAAATATTTAGTTAATTATTTATGTAATGAATAAATAATATAATTAGCAAATTCTTATGTAATACTTCACATTTTTTTAAATTTTATCTGCAAACTTTACCACCAAGACAGTTGTCTAGGTTTTTTTTTTTTTTCGGTACAACATAAAACATCTCAAAATGTTTAATATTGACAAATAAGTGAAATTGATAAAAAAATCTGGATCACACAACTTTCACTAGCCCTCCTGATATTAAGTTGAAAATTATCATTGCTCATTTCAGAACTTAATTATTCATGAAGGTAATATCTACTTCTTCATACTATTATCCCATATATTGGTAAGTGAAAGTATAAAAGATATTAGTAAAAAAACCAGACTACGGATTACGGATATAACCCATCCTTGAAAAGATATTCAGTTGGTTGAGATAAGCTTTATTAGACGAAACAAATAGAAAACTCAAATCAGGAGTGGAGGTGGTTCACAAAAGGTTCTAATTACCAAATAATTGGCCTGAAGCCTTCGATGGGTAGGGAAACACTGTGTTAAATAATTAAAAACAGATTTCTTGATAGAGCATTAAATGGCAGTTCCCACACAAGGTTAATGAATGACGAATAAAAAAGATTCAAACAAATTATGTATTATTTGCTAAGATTTGATCTTATTTAATTATTTTGATAAAAATAATAATTATTGTAATAGTCTGAATCTTACTTATAAGGTGATGTATCAGCATCATAGACAAAATGCTTGCTAAGTAAGAAGCGGCTTTGTGAAACTGTCAATTTCTCTCCAACGCAGTGATCAATAGTAATAACTGGAAATCCCATCTGATGGGTCCAAGTATCGATAAATGAAGTTACCTTAAAACTGACATTTTCTTCTATCTCTTGCCATAAATTTTGTGTTACAGCACTTTTATACTTGTATCTATAACAATAAGACAAATAAACAATATTTCAAAGCATAAATATTGTTCATTTTAACAGTATCTTTCATAAAAAAAAAACTACAAAGGTTCATACAATAGCTAGAATATCACAAACAATAAATTGATAAATTAATTATTTCTATAACATAAACAACAAATAAAATTAATTATTACTTTAGATTACTACTTTACTTTAAATATAATCATAATAATTACTTGAAAACTTGCTATCAAAATGCAACTTATAAATATTACACAGCAATAATGATTTACTTTTCTAAATAACTCTTCACTCCCAACCGAAATCCTTCTGGAGATAGATTTTCAAGCATCCGAATTAAACAGCATCCCTGGAAGTTTGACAATAAATAGAAAAATAATTGATTTTTAAATTTAATAAGAAGCATAAATTAATAATTTATGATTTTCTTACTTTTTCATACGAAATTGAATCAAATATTTCTCTGATTTCAGCACAAGTATTTACCGACTGAACTATCGGATGCGATCCGAGTGCTGCATCCATTTGAAGGGCTGAAAGCATATACCTCAGCACGACCCAGTCCTACAGTATCAAAAGTTAGTGAGTAATGATCAAATGATGAGAAAATACAAATCAGAGCTAACAATTGTAATTATATAACCTATGATAATCTGCCAAGAAGACAACAGTTTAATGAATTATGGTTTAAACAAAAGATAATGAGCTGTAATGCAATTGGGAAAGATTGGACGGTCTCATTTGAATCAGATGTCTCAATTATTCCTTTTCTCTCTGTTAGTTAATCATAAAATTTTGTATATTAAGTATTTATTCATTGTTTGTTTTGTTTTTTTCGAGATAACATTACATCAGGTATTATTTCATTGATAATATAAAAAATGTTGAAAGGAGATATATAACAAACATAATTGTTGGCAAACTACACTCTGAAACAAGACCAAAACCAATATGGAAACACCATATACCAGTACATATCTATTAAATTGTCAAGCTCTAGAAAAATGTAATCATCTAACTATTTCTCAATTTTTTAATAACTCAATGAGTCTCCTTAGGCCAAATGGTGTCTAAAGTAAAAAAGTTTTACAGTTTTTGTTGGATACAGCACGCACCTTACACAGTGAAAATAACAAATGGATTGAGGGTGTTTTACCAAAAATGATTTGTTTTTGTTAGAACTGGCAAATCACAAAGGTTATATTTCATCACATTGTGAGGCCTCAACTTTAGCAACACGTACAAAATTATAGGAGCTTGGTTGGGATGTGATGTAACTTCCACTGTATAGCTTCCGACCATGCACCATTTGATTATTATTTATTTAAAACTTTATAGAACTTTTTAAATAATAAAAATTTCAACAATAATGACCTCAAATTGTACTTGGTTGAGTTTCTTGCTGATAAGGACTAGGAGATCTATGAAGTTACCAGAAAGATGGCAAAAGATTATCGAAAAAAAATGTAAGATACTTAACTGAATAAAAATAATTTTTTTTTTTAGAGGAAAAAATTGAGTTTTATTTCACACTAAAAACCAACACTACTTTTTTACTAACTTAAAGTATTAGTAAAGATTAAAATACATACCCTAATTATTAAAATATATATTAAATAGAAATAAAAGAACAATCTTTTCCGCTTACTGGAACACCAGCAAAAAAATCACACTTAAAGAAGGCTCAATCTCCAAGAAGAAAGTGTAAGCATATAGTACACAACATTAAGATCTACACATTTGGCACTTGCTACAGATGAATGGTACAAAAAGAAAGTGACAATTATTGTTATCCACTGTTAATGGGTTCCAGAGAGGTTAACATGGCAGATGTTAGACCTCTGTAGGTTATTACCTTTAATCCAAAGTATTTTTGTCATAAAAAGAAACAAACTAAAGATAGTTAAAATGAAAGAAAATGTAAATATCAGCAACAAAGGTAGATCATAAAAATTTATAGAAATAGTGTGAGATAATCTTTAAATTCAACTTTTGTTCTAGTATTGTTATCAGATATTTATTCAGGCATATACTGTTAATAAGTAGTTACTATACAACTAAATTTAATGGAAAGATTCAAAACAATTTATTCACACTCAATGGATAAAATTTAAAAATATACTATCTTAAACTTGCGTCAATTACATTATGAAAATTCTTTAGCTGATCGAAACAAATGTTTATTTGTCAAAAGTTCTAAAACAATACTAACTAAGCACAAAGAGTGGATGCATCACTAGCCCTTGCCTAAATGCCCTTTGATTTAAACCCAAAATGCAACACTTGAAGGGTCGGGCAAAAATTCAGATCAAAACCGATACCAACGATATACCAACCAATCCAAATAATCCATGCACACACTTAAGCATGAGGAAATTTGTGATAGTTTGGCAAATGTGTAGCTGCACCTTTAGAAGACTACACAAATTAAGTTGATCAGCATTTTATGTTTAAGCTATGTATTACATGAAAACAGGCAGATTTCAAATTACTACAAAACACATACATGGTACCATTCGGGAAATAATTGGATACCAGAAACAACGGACATGTAAGTAGCAAATCCCTCCTTGAGCCAAAGGTTGTCCCACCACTCGATGCTCACTGAAATAGAAAATGGAGTTCAGTTTCCTCAACACTACTTCCTGATTATTACCAATTCAAAGCAGTTATAATCACCTAAATCGCCAAACCACATGTGGGATATCTCATGGCATATTGTACTAACAGCAGACAAAATGTCGTCACAAGTGCTTTCCTCATTTATAATAAGTAAATCTTCCCTAAATGTTATCATGCCCCAATTCTCCATTCCACCAATGTTCGAATTAGGTAAAGCAATCAGATCTGAAAATGATTATCATAAAGGCATCCATAAAAATTGTTAAAAAAAAAAAGTAATTTGTTACAATATATGACCTATACTTCTTAAAATATTATAAGTGCGTAAAGATCAAAAACTTTGAGTAAAAATACAATGTTTTTAATAAACATATTTATTGTATCCTTGGATGTTTTGGGGATACTGAGTCCTCCCTCTTCAGCATAATATAATTCAATGATGATTTTAAAAATAGGAAATCAACAATTTTATACAATTCGTTAGTTTTATTTATAGTAATAAAAAGAGAAAACAATAAATAAATAAAAGAGTATTTTACAATTATATTGTCCATACTTAATATGTTAACTTTGTCAGCATAATAATAAATTTTAATTTTTACAAGAAAATGATGTTACTTCATTAATGATTTAGAGCAGTAAGGAAGTTTAACACTTAGAATGGATCATCCTATTAAGTGCGTTCTGGGGAACTATAATTTCATCGGGAACTATAAATGGAATACGACTGTTAAAGGAACAGAGAATTACGACTAGGGAAATCCAACATCATCCCGAAGACTGAAGCCCAGACTGCTGCATCATCCTTTTATAAATTCTATATTTATCTATTCTATTATAGGCATTACTACGATTTTATTTATTTTTCACAAATGAATTTTTTTCCCATTAGAATTCAATTATTTACTTAATTATTTTATTAAGTCTATAAAAGTCATTGTTTTTGTTACTAACTTTTATTTTTCTCTTTTCTTAAGAATTATTATTTTTATGTATTTATTTTATTACATTTTTTATCAATATATATTTTTGTAATCATCATTATTATTCACAATTGTTCAATATTTATAATGTTGTAAATAGTTATGGGTGTCTTTAGCACAAGACTATACTGCCCTCATAATCAATTGTTGTACCAAAAAAATAAATAAATAAATAAAAATCTTACTGATATATATATCAACCATGTAAGGCCCACGAGGCCAATCTGGTATTGAACAAAAGAATAATTGAAATTGATATCATAAAATATATTACATGGATGATTATGGGATCTATTGTTTATTATGGAGGTTTTATGTTGTTTCAACAATTAACTCTTTCACAGTGTAATGAAATTACGAATTCTGGTCCAAAAAATGTCTAGTATTTTCATGTCCAGAAATAATTTGGCATGTAGTAAAACAAGTATTATATATTATATACCTTACATAATTACATAATACCTTATATAATTACTAACAAATTAGTCCATGTATGATATATTTTAAATCGTTATCATCACTGGCATATAGGATTGCGAGTTACTGTTATTACTACTATACATATTGGATAGCAAAAATACAATTTAATATAATTCATAAAACCATTCTTAGAACTGATAAAGCACTAAACTCGGGTACAAAGGATTGTGTGATCGGTTTCAAAGTTGATGGCATAGTGAATTCAAAACTAAACCACGTCTCCTTCTTGAGTTAAAATAATCTTTAAAAACAGAGGAAGCAAAGAATCTAGCCTTAGTCTTAGAAATCTTTGGTAGACTAAACAGTTTGAACGCCTTTCCCTGCCTGTGTGTGGCACGAGGCAAGTTGAATGCTACTTGACACTCTGCCCGTGGACATCTCAGGATAAACTCTCAATGGGTTAAAAGCTCCATAATATACAATAGAAACCAAACATCCATAAAGTAACAAAATGCATAACAATCACAACCATGAAATAAGTTCTCATGATGACAATATTTTAGATACAGAAAGAACTAAAATAAAAACAAAAATTAAATAAAACTTATTAATACGAGGGTGGTTTGAAAAGTTCTCGGAATGTACTAGAAAGAAGTTTCTTACCAGTTCTTCTGTTGTCCACCTGGGAAAATTTTCAGCTTGGGGAAAAGATGAAAGTCTGATGGTGCCAAATCATAATAAGGTGGATGTGGCAACAATTCATACCTCAGTTCATGAAGTTTTGCCATGGCAATAGCACTGGTGTGCAGGCGGGTGTTGTCCTGATGGAAGATGACTTTTTTCCTTGCCAAACCAAGCCTTTTTTCACGCATCTGTTCCTGTAGTTTGTAGTAATTAGTAGTAGTTCGTAGTTAGTAGTTATTAGTTCCTGTAGTAGTCCTGTAGTTAGTCTAGGAGGTTTGCGTAGTATTGCCCCGTAATTGTTTGGCCAGTAGGAAGATAATCTATCACCAGAATGACTTTTACATCCCAGAAAACTGAGGCCATGATCTTTTCGGCCGAACGTACTGACTTTACTTTCTTTGGTGGTGGTGACTCAGCATGTTTTCACTGCTTTGGCTGCTGTTTTGTCTCTGGTGTATACTAGTGGACCTAATTTTCATCTGTAGTCACAAACCGGCGCAAAAAATCTGCTGAAAATGGGCCAGCCAGATTTTGTTCGGACATCACTACCACTCACACCACGTGTTCACTCACAAAGGATATATGGTTATTGCGGGGGAACCTTGTAGCCCTAGCACTGATTCCCAGAACTTTTCAAACCACCCTCATAAAAAACAAAAAATCTAAAAGAAACTGACCATAATAGAAGACCTCAAGTTCATTCCTGATATTTGGAATTCTACTGGTACAGGTACCGGTATTTGGTAGGGGGGAACAAGTCTGGTAAGTAGGCCTAGTGGTTCTTTTTGCCAACCCTTGGCGGCTACCTGAGTTTGCGCAGCATACTAACCAAGGTGGGAGTGTCAAGTTCATTCTTCGGGACCGCCAAAAAATGAATGTTTAACTGTCCCACAACGTTCCGAACCGAGCGCACTGAGACTTGTGCCCTAACCCTCACGGTCGTCACAAAAAAAAAACTCTAAAAGAAACTGAATATAATAGAAGACTTCAAGTTAATTCCTGATATCTGGAATTCTATCTTATAAGAACAGTAATTGAGTTCCCCCACTCTAAATAGTTGTTTAACTATTTATTGTTAACCAATGTTTTGCCCCACTTTGCATGGCTTCAGTAAGGCTGTCAGATGTCAAACGGATTCGTTATCTCTTCTTCAGTCTGACAGCCCTGACGAAGTCCTGCAAAGTGGGACAAAACATTGGTTAACAATAAATAGTTTTCTTTTACTATTTTGATACCTTTATTTACCGCCACCTGGACTATCTTCCTACAGTAAAATTTATTATTTTTATACTATTTTTAAAATCAACTGTGAATTATATCATGCGAAGAGGAGAGGCACAAGATCCCCGAAACCTCCAAGAATATAATAAATATATGTATTAAAAACATTGTATATTTATTGTAAGTTATTGAGCTTTAGACTATTATAAATTTTAAATTAAGTAATTAAGGAACTAGCTTGAACTGAAGAACTTACACTGGCTAGGACTAGTATATACTTCTATAATGCTACTAACCAAATTTATTAATCAATAAATTATCCACTTACAGGACAGCTATAAGTTACGGAATCATTCCCTCCCGAAAGGAGGTTTCTGGAGAGTCAAACAAACCTGCTCAAACAGTTTCCCACAATGTTAAATCTGTATCTTAAATATTGTTCTATATACATAGCACAGTCAAATATATTAATCAGTAACAATTATTTACACAATGTTATATTCTATAAATTAATTATATATTATTATATCAGTAAATAACAAATAAAAACATTGTGCAGTGCATCTCACAAATCCCACCATACATAAGTCCCCAAGTTTTGTATGGATAATGTTGAAGGTATTGCTATATTTGAAGGAAAAAGTTTATAAGGTTGAGTAGACTCGACACAGGTGTGTCATGTGGTGAGGATGTACGGTGATGACATCCCAAATAAGTTCCTGTCCGAGCAATTACATGGAAAGAGAAGAATAGGGAGGCTGGACATGAGATAGACGGACGCTGTATCAACGGATACAGTCCTTCTGGGAACCCGAAACTGGAGAGTTGCAGAAGACAGAATGACCTGGCAGAAGCTACTACAGGAGCCCCAGGCTCGGTAACAGGCTGTCGTGCCAATTATGGGGATGATGATGAAGGAAAAAAACCTAAAGACCAGAGAATGTGAAAATGATGAACAACAAATTTTTATTTTTCTGTTGCTATAAAATACTTATTTTAGGGTTTCTCAAAGTTGAAATAACAAATATAAATTTTATTTCTGCCAAGAATACAACAGTTTAACAAAAGATAATGAAGATCGATAAAATTCCTGATGTAATGCAATAAGGAAAGATCGAGTGGCCTTTGGATGTCAGTGTTTTTCTTTTTTCTCCTCTAATTATCCATTAAATGCTATAATATTTCATGTTTATCTATTGTTTATTACTTCTAACAATGGGTAACCTTTAATTTTTTCCAAATAAAGCAAATTAAAGGTACAATAGATTTTTAAAAATTCCTCATTTAAGCACTGTTAGACCATTTTCAAAAGGTATGATCCCATCGAAAACTAAAATTAGAAAATTTTTTACTGGCAATACTTTCCCTCAACGTACATTCCATATAGAGGTAAATGAAAGTAAAAATAGATGGTATACCCACTTGTGAGAATGCAAAGTAAAACAATATAGTTTACTGTATTCTTGTTAGTAAATACAGTATATATAAGTATTTTAAATTGACCTTTGTATGCATTTCAATAATCGTTCAAATAATTATTTAAAAAGTTATGAGAGATAGCGCGCAATGGAAGGTACCCGACTACTATAGCAAGTTTTATTATTATTATTGGATTATTCTGGTATTCAGGTTTATTTTTTGTTTTTAATTAAATAATTTTTTTTTAAACATTTTTAGCTTTTCAAGCAGTGCCATTTTAAAATTTAATCTATTTACTTTGACCGGAATGAAGAAAATGTGAATAGAAAAAACATAAATTTGAATGAGGTTGGCTGTGATGTGATGTGTATGGGAATCTATAACAAAGCTTTAATATTATTCTTATTATGAGGGAGACAGACCATAGAGGTCTAAGTCCTCGCGTGATGTATTAGGAAACACAACGCACGTTTCATGACATGGTTTTTTCGTATGGTGGGTTCGTCACTCCCAGGCCTATTTTTTGTGAGTGCCACCCTTTGGCTAACAGGCCTCACAAATGCCCGGGGGAGGTAGTGAGTGAGTTTTGTATTATTTTATTCTTGAAAAAGCCCGGGTAGGACCAGGACTCGATCTGACAGCTTTTGGGTTGGTAGACTGGCACGTTGCCACGCTATTACCGCTGACCCCTTTATATACTTTATATAAAGCTTAAATATACTTTATACTATCTTTATTACAATATATAGTAATAATCATTATACTAAAATGTTTAGGTTTAAAGTAATGAGACCATTCAATTTATTATAATATTAAATTCTATGCTATCGGGGCATTTCATATGAAATGTCCATTTTTATAATTTCAGAAACCTAACCCTTTGGCCTGCTAAGACCAATAAAATAATTTCTTGCTTTATCTTCACTAGTCCGTTAGAGACTTTATTTATTTATACTAGTTTTTTTTATTTCAAAATTTTATTATCCATAATCTATAATATTATGATTATCCATAGAAAATTGAGCAAAATACTTTAAAAAGATGAAAGCCATATCTTAGCTAAAATTTGTCTAATTTAAACATTTTTTTTCTTTATTTTGTAGAAATTTCGATTGCCTTCTAAATGCTTACATAAAAATGCCATTTTACACAGGCTACAGGATGCTATAATAAGCACATAGTTTTATACATAATATGTAAATAATAGCTAAGTTTCCTAAAGTAGATGAAAACATTAACGCAAACCTAGTTTTTGAAGAGGATATGGAACGTCAAAGTAGTCAGTAAAAAAATCCAAGATCGCTGCTGCAAAATCTCTAGCTTTCACCACTGAATTTAATATTTCAGGTCTGGAATACACAGCTACAGAAACCTTATGCTTAGTCAGAACAGGTTCTGTATAAGTAAATTCTCCAAGAATCAATGCAACAAGATAAGGAGGCATAGGTGGTGTAACTTTAAAGTGTACAGTGTTAACACCTGGTTTAGGATAGTTCAATGTTTCTTTCTGAAATAAAATTTAAGATTACTTCATTGTACTTAATACATATAATAAATATATCAACATTACCGTACATCACGACAAGTATTACATAAAGCATTCAACTTTCGATTAGTTTCATAAGCTATTTTTATAGCAAATTTAGCTCTAAAACTTGGCTCATCAAAACAGGGAAATGCACATCTCGCATAAGTGGCTTCGAAATATGATAACATGCAGATGCTGAAAATTTTACATTATTAGATAAGTCATATTTAGGATATATTCACCAGCAGTAGACACTTTAGATTTAATTTATAAAAAATAAGGCTTGGGAACAAACTAATTTAGTTTGAAGAACGATGATTGACAGTGTGTAATAATAAAAGGAAGATGGTCTTAGTGCAGTCAAAGAAAAAAATTCAAATAACATTTCGCTCCATATTGCAGGGCTTCATCAGGGCTAAAAAAGATACCAACACTTGAATGAGGTAAAAAAAGTAAGCAAATAGATAACAAAAATAAAATTTAACAAAGATGTGGCTTATGATGATAATTTCTGTTAAAATGAACAATGTAAATAAAGATAATAAAAAAAGATGATCAATGAATCGTAAAATTAAATAAGAATAAAAAAGTTTATATATAATTAATGAAAAATAACATGTCATAATAAAATATAAAAATACATTACACACTAAAAGATGGAAAAAGGAGGGGAATAAGAGTAAAATCGATTAATTAATTTTACTCTTATTCACTTTTTATAGAAATTATCATAATCAGCCAGACACCTTTTTTAAGTTATATTTTTTTTGTCTATTTGCTTACTTTTTTACCTCATTTAAGTGTTTGTATCTTTTTTAGATCTGATGAAGCCCTGCAATATGGTGCAAAACGTTGGCTCAAATGAAATAGTTTTATGACTATTTGAGTTTTTTTCTTTCACTGCACCCAGACCAACTACCTTTTATTAATTTAGTTTTTCTTTGAAAGGTTCACTTGTGCTGAGTTTTTTTTTTTTTTAGAAAGGTTTTGGCGATACAGGAGGTCTTTGCTAGGCTATTTTAGCCATTGATAGAAAATAAGATAAGGAGGTAAGTTTGAATACTTTTTACTGGATGTAGGAACTATTTCTTCTCCTACGGAAGTTTAAATTTCTACATCAAAAAGATAGCTATTATCGATTCATCAAAAAGCAAATTTTTCCAGTAGCAGACGCATCCAGTTATGACTAACATAAATATTTGATACTTTGAAAAAGGATTCAAATCAAGATGATAATTTCAGGTAATGAGGAATGAAAAAACATCATAAAAGTAAAATAAAACTCAAACATCTTTCTTAAAGTGCCTACAACTGGTGCTTCAATCCCATAGATTTATCAAAACTTATAGTATCAAATGAAATACCAACCTTTCCTCATTATTGGCATTAACATAGGTTGACTTATATAAACCTAATGTTCCTGTACCAAGTTTACCTTTAAAACTCAAACTAAGTACATATAAACCTTCTTCTAAAAGAGAAGCAAGTTTTATCACCCAATAATGGTTTTTAGTGTAAGCAAAAGTAGTTTCGATTGGAATTTCTCGATCATTTTTCAAAAGTTTTGTAGCTTTTATAGATAGATTTGTTTGATGTAACAGAATATACATTGTTGGTTCACAAACTTTTACATCAATTACTATATTTCCATTATATGTCCCTTCTACTAAATCTGGATGAATAAATAGATAATAGTGTTGAGGAAGCACATCTTTAGGAAGGCGACATTCTTCCCAGGGTCCTCCAGTTTCTAGAAATGATAATGGTAATGACTCCTCTGACATCTGAAATCATTTTGAACTACATAAGTATAAGTATTAATAAATACTCTATTTCTTTAGAGATGGAAAAATAAAAAATGTGCATTGTTATGAACAAAACATATAAATATTAATTAGAATAAAAAATCTCAGATGGTTAATTATTTCAAATAAACAAAATTAGAACTACTTTCAAGGCCATTTTGCCATTAGTAATTTGGCCATTTTGTAAATTAGGCAACCAAGTCCTTTCATACTATTTTAATGAGAATAAGACCTAGCTGACATCAAAGACCATTAAATTGTACATAAACATACAGAGTTCAATCAAAATTCTTAGAGCCATTTTTAAAAAACTTGAAAAAATTGAATCTATAAAGTAACAACTATGGTAAGTCTATTTTATTTAAAAAGTTGCAGGCACACCTCAGTCATAAACTTAATGCTTTAAATATGTTACTTCAGTTTCGTATGGCTTTTAGATAGGCTGACCACACACACAAACACACATACATATTGACTCGATTTGAAGGTTTGTCTTCCTTCAGTAGGCAGTAATGTCAGAGCTTGCAGAAGTAGGAACTGCAATTTTCCTACGTATATAAGATGATTCTGATCAAGACAAATTGTAATATTTTGAACCTGCTACAAATGCCTTACACTCTTCTAAGGAGATGTAGAATCCTATATGATTTGGTTAGCCTTTATAGAATCATCAATAACATGGAGTTTGGTTTCTAAAGGTTTGTCAGGTAGAAGGCATTTTTAAATGCTAATGGAAATTGTACAATTCATAGGAAGAAAATTGAGACAAAAAATCTGCCAAAGCATTCCTGATGAAGGTCGAAAGATCAGCACAAATAAATAAGTTTTGCTGACCGCGCTCCTGACCATATTTTCTTTATATTAATCTATGGTAACAACTATAAACACCTCAATAGAAAGTTTAAACTTCTATTCTTTTGAGATCCCTGTCCAGGAAATTGAGAACATTGAGCCTCAATTTGTAAGCCATGGTTGAAACTTGAGGGATAAGCTAAGTTCAATCTGTGGATGTAGAGCTTAAAATGAAAGGAATGGCACTTAAACCTCAGCTGAATTCAACAGGTTGGTATTAGGCTATACCGATGAGAAATCTGTCATAATCTGTTGCTCTTCTCTGTTGAGCTTACTTGGGCCTTCTTGGTTTCTCAACTTCCTTCATCCTCTCATTCTCATCTCATCCCCTCTGCTTGTTATTGATGTGAATTTATTCAATCATCACATAATTATTAAAAAATAAAAATAAAAGCTCAACTCTTCTTTTATTTAAAAGTGTGGGTATCGTGTTGGACAAAGGAGAGTTGCGGTCTCTGAGGTACTCTCATCTGTAAAGCCGAGGACACCATCAAATATCTTGGATGTACATTCTCGGGAGAGCTAGTATTTGGTGGTGAAGAGGTGGTGACAAAATTAAATAATAACCTCGATAAGTTGGTGAGCTCATGCCTCCTCAAACCGAAACAAAAGATCAACGTTGTCAACCAATACTTGTTCCCGGGCCTTTTTTACCCTCTCCAGACTACTCCCCTTACAAAGATACGTCCTGCGGTATTGGAGGGCATTGATACCAATATCCGCAGGAGTATCAAGGCCATCATTGGGCTCCCCGCTAACACCTCGTTGGCGATGCTGTACGCACCCAGGAGATATCGAGGACTGGGTCTGAACCGCTGTCAATGGGAAGCTCCACTACAGCATTGGTCCATTGCCCAGCGACTATCGAATATTCCGGATGCCCTATTCCAGTCTATATTCAGTTACGAAACCGAAATCGCGGCATGTGCTGATAGACTTGGGGTGGATAGGGGCAACTAAAGTGTGAGAGCTCTACGACAGTCGTTACGTGAGAAGTCTTTCGAAGAATGGGCCAGTTGCAGATGGCAGGGTATCGGGGTTTGCCATTTCAAAGAGACCCCAAAAGCAAATAGATATGTATGTGACAAGCAGGTACTCTCGGGGTCAGAATGGGCGAACGCCCTGAAACTTAATATCAACTACGTACCCCTGCGTGGAGTCCCAGGAGACAGTGGACAGCAAGGAGAAGTTGGGTTCCTCTGTTGCAAATGCGGCAGAGAGTCTGAAACACCAGCTCATGTGCTGGGAAAATGCCCCAACAACTCCCTCCTTATAACACACCGGCACCACAGGGTCAAAGAAGAATTGATGAAGTTCCTTGAAAGAAAAGACTTCACCTGCTTCGAGGAGGTCTATTGTATTGATACCGACAGATCCGTAAGATATGCCGATATTGTCGCGTTTAAAAAAGTCGGAGACATGGCTCTTGTCTTGAATCCGACGGTAAGATTTGAAAGTAATGACCTCTAAGGTGGAGTGGAAAGGGAAAAAAAGAAAATATTTGAAAAATGCGTCCCTTTCCTTAAGGAAAAATTCTGCGAGACCTTCGGAGAGAGAGAGTTCACCTGAGAGGCCTCTGGTTTGGATCTCGCAGAACAATACCAGATAGAACAAGGAGCTTCTTAGAAGGCCTAGGTGTTAGCATTGGGGATATTGTGATCTTGGCGGAAAATATTATTTTGGACTCCCT